>NC_069500.1:1282958150-1283260025 GCF_027579735.1 Bombina bombina
TAAATGTTGTTGGAGCTTCTAGTGGCAATAGTCAACTAGTCAACTAAGAAGGTGTTAGTTTTCTAAGAACATTGTTCATAGGAGCCAATGCTTTGTCCTCAGTAGATCTTGAATGATGTTCTTGGTCCAGGTGGGTGGAAGAATTTTACAAAACATCATAGTTTTCCTCACTGATATCCTCAATCAAACCTAACCACCACTGGTTATCATAGACACAAGTCATTATTCCTTAGGATCTGGATGGGACAGATTTAATTACTGCATGTTCTTCAAACTCTTGTGATACAGATGTAAAGAAGCACCTGATAGCACACTGTGATACTGCCTGAAAATGGTGACATTTTCTTATACCCGGAATTCGCTCACACTTATCGAACCTGTCCTTGAGTTTCAGTTCATGAAGTTCACTTACTTCCTCGCTTTTGATATAAAATTATTTTCAAACTTTTAGAAATACTTCCTACTTTAGCTCTCAAAGCACTTATCTTCCTAATCATGGATGCAGGGGATACACCAAGAGCAGCAGAAGCTAAGTCAACCTTGTAAATAGAATTTGTGGGTAATACATTGTCCTCACTCTTCTCCATACATATATCTTTTTTTCAATCACAAGCATTTTTTTGTAGCAGGTGGGACATAGTGAGACCTACCAGGAACAACTTTTAGAGGGTAATTATTTGCCTTTCATTTGTGTTCTAATCAAATTTATTGTAGTCCTTTCCAATAGTTTTTTTTTTTTTTTGTAATATCCCAATGGATTACAGCAACTGTTACTGATATTTCAATAGAAATTTGTTTTCACTTAAAATAAATCAGTAACTCATTTTCTTTTAAGCTGTAGTCATTTACTTCTTTTATCACAGGAGAAACAATATCATAGCTCTGTTTATAACAATGTTCATTTAAAAAACACCCAATTAAATACTGTATTTCCATATTTAGAAAAATCTATTCATGCATCACTTGAAACTAACACACTTCAGCTCCTAGCATCTAACTCACATGAATGCCATCAACACAATAAGCTTTGTACGCACTCTTACAGGTTTGGTCATTCCCAGACATGCAGAGACAAGTCTTCCTGCCCTAATGTCATGATTGTGCTTGTACCAACATAATAGATCATGCTTTGCTGTTGCCAATATAAAATGAAGTAGAAATTGTTGCCTTATAAATATAATTACAGTAAAATACTGATCATTTTTATTAGTTTTATGCTTATATTGTGCTCAATTCTCAAAACGTATGAATAAAGTAGGTAACCTTTGTAACCAATGGAATCTCAACCTCAATATTTTTTTCAACAACAGAATGCTACCATATAAGATTTATATCTGTGAAAATTCCTATCTGGTTCTCCACAAGAGATAATTAACATGAACTTGAGTGGAAAAAAATTGTACTTTCCCATAGGAAAAAAAATAAGAGAAGTCTCAATGCTTAAATGTTCAGCAAACACACTATACTTACTTACTTAGACTTGAACCCTTACCATTATAAATTGATCAAATCTTGATGATCACATTAGTACTTAAAGGGATTTTCCGGTCAAAATTGAAATGCACATACTGTAGATTAATTACATCTTTGAATAGAAACTTATTTGCAATATACATGTATTGGCAAAAATGCTACTAGTAAAAGTGATCACTATTTTAGTGTTATAATTTTTCTCTGAAGCTTAATTAGATCACAGTGCACCAGTATTTTAAAAACTGCAACTGCACAGAGCACCAGTGAGGCTTGCATCATGTGAGCAATTAAGAAATTGAGTCATTAGCAGATGGTACAAATAGCTTAGGCTCTTTGAGCAAGTCTTGTGTTTAAAATGTTGGTGCACGGTGCATACTTAAATACACTTTTAAAACAGCTATAGCTTTAATTAGAAGCATGTTTGCTAATATATGTATATTACAAAAATGCTTCTATTTAAAACTGAAATGTATCCATGTGGATTCCAAATTTGGCTGGAATGCCCATTACTTTCTGAAGTCTATGAAACAAGAATATACAAATATTTGTATATGTACTTGTGCTTTATAATGTGCTCTAGATATCAGTTTTTGTTTCAATGGACTAGGACCATCCTGAGCTGAGATATTGAGGTTTCCATAAACATCTGTATAACCAAAATTTGCTGTGCACAATGACAGAAAAATGGCCACTGGGGTTAAACCAAGTAAAACAAAAATAAAAAAACTGGGGGGTTTGCAATACCAATACATAGATGTAATCACTCAAAAAAAGGAAAATTAAAAATGGTGAAGCAACCTATAATTTGGACCACTTGAGATGGATTGGCTTACAGGTAAAACAAATGCATACATAGAAAAATAGTTGCTGACACTAAATCACTTTCCCTTTAATATGCAGCCATAACAAGTAACATACAAGTATAATAAGGACACAAAAAGATCACAAACACTAGCAGATCACAGGTGAGCCACACAATGCAGGTGATTTAGCAACTAAATACTGCTGGAACAAGCCAACACTTTCTTCTGCAAGGACTATTACTTTTTGGGTAACCAATTATCTCTTTGGTGGAGAATCCTCTTCAAAATATGGCTACAGTCCTGTAACTCTATATGATATAACTCCTGCATACTGTTGTATCAGGAAGCTGGTCTAAAAGGGCTAAATGTATGCAAGCAGCAGTGAAAAGGAAAGAGTTAGACAATACTCATTATGGTTTAATATTTCTATTACATTTTACAATAACAATAAAAAAATTAAACATAAATAAAGCTGCAACCCACATTACTATACTCCATATTAGTAGAAACAGAAATTGTCAGGAATTAAAACCTATAAATATGTTTGAAATGTGTCTACTCAACATAAAAGTATATAGTTATACCTACTAGGCTTATCAATGCAATATGCAAAATAGCTGGGAGTGGCCTGTAGTGCCTTCCTTTATAGTATAGTACATGAGCAGTGTTTGCAGAAATACGAAATGGGTGAATAAGAATTATTATCACTAAATAATCCTTCTAATCACAGGTCAAATTAGTACAAGGAATCAATTTTATTTGATATTTTAACTTAGTGACATGCCCTTTACATCATTTCAGAGACGAGGACAGACCAACCCACTGACTGAACAATATCAGCCTAGTTACAATACATAGCATCTAAAAGATTAATTATTTACTATATGGAGATCTTTACTAAATAATATTTTTGATTGAAAATTAAGAATATTGATCATTCACAATTTGCCACTGTTGTTTAAAGGTTGAAATATACTCTTTGTGTAGAATGAACAAAATTCAGGGCCAAATCTCTCTCTCTCTCTCTCTCTCTCTCTCTCTCTCTCCTCTCTCTTTCTCTCTCTTTCTCTCTCTTTCTCTCTCTTTCTCTCTTTTTCTCTCTCTTTGGACCCATTGCAAAAAAGATGAAATAAAATGTTTTTGAGAAAATGTATATGTAAAAGGAAAATTGTAGTTTAGCAGGTATTTTGCATAGCACACAGAATATATTCTCTGGAGATAGGAATGGAAAAAAATATTTCTTGTCCCAAAGGGAAATTTTAGTTGAAATAATTTTTATTGCAAAACATAAAAAGAGTATATCACACCTTATACAATTCACATACAAATAACATCTTCTCATTACTTTCTCGGTAGAAGTCCATCATTTGAGAGTCTATGTTAGATGCTATGGTTCCACATTCAAAGTTTGAAGGTAGCTAGGTCTGCCTCTAAAGTAGCTGATGGTTAGTTATGTAGACCAGTACATTTTAACAGTTCGTGTGATTAAACATACTTTCATTAGTAGCAACATGGATTCGGGAACGTAGCAGATCAGTACCCAAAGATATGGAAATTTTCGTGACATCCCCTTACTCTCCATGTTGCTTTAACACGTTTTCTTAAAACTTTTCCCCCCGTCCCTCCCCCACAATAAACTGCAACAATAAATAGTTAACTCCCCCCCCCTTTCCCTCATTCAATGTAACATCAAACATCAACTTGCCTGCTCATCCATATCGTCCACTGCCGATCTGTAGAGGGAGAGCCCCACCTCCCGTAGGTAGCTATAGTCATCAGCAGTTAGTTGTCGTCTCTCAACCTTTAATATAGTGTCTGTCTTGTTCTAAGTCTATATGTCTATCCTTTTGTTCTGTTTCTCGTTAGTGCCCGCTCAGAATCCAATAATTCCAAAGGGAAATTTTAAAGGGACATGAAACCCAATTTTTTTTTTATATTCATGATTCAGATAGAGAATACAATTTTAATCCACTTTCTAATTTACGTCTATTATCCAATTTGTTTCATTCTCTTGGTATCATTTGTTGAAGGAGCAGCAATGCACTACTGGTTTCTAACTGAACACATGGGTGAGCCAATCACAATATATATGCAGCCACCAATCAGAAGCTAGAACCTAGGTTCTCTGCTGCTCATGAACTTGTCTAGATAAACATTTCAGCAAAGGATAACAAGAGAAGGAAGCAAATTAAATAAAATAAGTAAATTGAAAAGTTGTTTAAAATTATATTCTCTATCTAAATTATGAAATATTTTTTGGGGGTTTTATGTCCCTTTAAGTCACATGGGAAAGTACTGAGGTTTACATACAACCACACGTCTACTGCCGCTTTACAACATCACTTTATCATTGAGCTCAGCACAACAGGAGTGGTCCAATTTCCAGATGAAAGTTCAGTACTATGTCTGTCAAAAAAATTAGTAGAAATGGCAAGTTTTACAGTAGAATCCTTTTATTCAGAACGGGCAGTAAAAGCAATTGAAAGTAGAGCTCATGGGCTGCTTCAAAACCATTAATTGATATTGATAGTTATTTCTTTCATGCACAACCTTCTAATTAAGAGTTTTTCACTGTTAAACCTTAGTATTAAAACAGAAATAATTATTGCCATTATACTTAGCTTCCTATCTAAATATTAAAGGAATTGTTAAATATCTGATTTATTTTTATATCATTACATCATTGCATGGTGTTATATTTGAAAAGAAAAATTCAGACATGGACAATAGTTAATCTAAAGTATTTCTGTTTCTATTATAGATGCTTCGACTTATGCACACTTTCTGTTTAATGCATTTGATACAGACCACAATGGATCTGTCAGTTTTGAGGTAGGTAAGTAATATAATGAATGTAATGTTATAGTAGTAGTTATTTTGCTATTTTGGAAATTTAGGACTAATTGCAGCTGAAATTTTAATTTATTTTAGCAAACATTCTGTGATTAGCATTTTCCATGGTAACATAATTAGTCATAAGTGTCTGCTATGAAATAAAATTTAGTTTTCTCTTGAATATTTGGAATAATGTATTTTAATGCTAGAATGGTCAGTGGCAAGAATAATTACTATTTGTATAGATTAACAATCTAATGTTTCTTTTAATAGTAAATGTGCTACATTGTATTACATGGCTTATATTTATAAATTGTAGCAAAATGGTGTAAGCCTGTATGTGTGACAGAAAATATGTCACATATAATGTTAGTGTTTACTCCACTCTGAAGAACTCTGCAAAGTGTGGGAATTTCAAATTCAAGTGTTATTCTAATTCATTAGGAATCATTTAGAAAACCTAGTTGTACTGCAAATTACTTTTGGCTCTGCATTAATAACACCAATTGTATTTATTTTGTTGTTTTTTGCAGCAGGTCCGATAACATTTCTGGGCATTTTCAGTTTACATTAATAATCAACCATTTTCTGGTTTAAGAGAATGTTAAAACCAGCTCAGCTTTGTAACAGTTGTAATGAAGGCCTAGATTTGGAGTTCGGCGGTAGCCGTCAAAACCAGCGTTAGAGGCTCCTAACGCTGGTTTTGGCTGCCCGCTGGTATTTGGAGTCAGTGATTAAAGGGTCTAACGCTCACTTTTCAGCCGCGACTTTTCCATACCGCAGATCCCCCTACGCCATTTGCGTAGCCTATCTTTTCAATGGGATCTTTCTAACGCCGGTATTTAGAGTCGTTTCCGAAGTGAGCGTTAGAGCTCTAACGACAAAACTCCAGCCGCCTGAAAAAAGCAGGAGTTAAGAGCTTTCTGGCTAACGCCGGTTTATAAAGCTCTTAACTACTGTACCCTAAAGTACACTAACACCCATAAACTACCTATGTACCCCTAAACCGAGGTCCCCCCACTTCGCCGCCACTCGATTAAAATTTTTAACCCCTAATCTGCCAACCGCCACCTACGTTATATTTATGTACCCCTAATCTGCTGCCCCTAACCCCGCCGACCCCTGTATTACATTTATTAACCCCTAACTTGCCCCCCACAACGTCGCCGCCAGCTACTTAAAATAATTAACCCCTAATCTTCCGACCGCAAATCGCCGCCACCTACGTTATCCCTATGTACCCCTAATCTGCTGCCCCTAACATCGCCGACCCCTATATTATATTTATTAACCCCTAATCTGCCCCCCTCAACGTCGCCGACACCTGCCTACACTTATTAACCCCTAATCTGCCGAGCGGACCTGAGCGCTACTATAATAAATGTATTAACCCCTAATCCGCCTCACTAACCCTATCATAAATAGTATTAACCCCTAATCTGCCCTCCCTAACATCGCCGACACCTAACTTCAATTATTAACCCCTAATCTGCCGACCGGAGCTCACCGCTATTCTAATAAATGTATTAACCCCTAAAGCTAAGTCTAACCCTAACACTAACACCCCCCTAAGTTAAATATAATTTAAATCTAACGAAATAAATTAACTCTTATTAAATAAATTATTCCTATTTAAAGCTAAATACTTACCTGTAAAATAAATCCTAATATAGCTACAATATAAATTATAATTACATTATAGCTATTTTAGGATTAATATTTATTTTACAGGCAACTTTGTAATTATTTTAACCAGGTACAATAGCTATTAAATAGTTAAGAACTATTTAATAGTTACCTAGTTAAAATAATAACAAATTTACCTGTAAAATAAATCCTAACCTAAGTTATAATTAAACCTAACACTACCCTATCAATAAAATAATTAAATAAACTACCTACAATTATCTACAATTAAACTAACACTACACTATCAATAAATTAATTAAACACAATTCCTACAAATAAATACAATTAAATAAACTAGCTAAAGTACAAAAAATAAAAAAGAACTAAGTTACAGAAAATAAAAAAATATTTACAAACATAAGAAAAATATTACAACAATTTTAAACTAATTACACCTACTCTAAGCCCCCTAATAAAATAACAAAGCCCCCCAAAATAAAAAATTCCCTACCCTATTCTAAATTAAAAAAGTTACAAGCTCTTTTACCTTACCAGCCCTGAACAGGGCCCTTTGCGGGGCATGCCCCAAGAATTTCAGCTCTTTTGCCTGTAAAAAAAAACATACAATACCCCCCCCCCCAACATTACAACCCACCACCCACATACCCCTAATCTAACCCAAACCCCCTTAAAGAAACCTAACACTAAGCCCCTGAAGATCTTCCTACCTTGTCTTCACCATACCAGGTTCACCGATCCGTCCTGGCTCCAACATCTTCATCCAACCCAAGCGGGGGTTGGCGATCCATAATCCGGTCCAGAAGAGGCTCCAAAGTCTTCCTCCTATCCGGCAAGAAGAGGACATCCGGACCGGCAAACATCTTCTCCAAGCGGCATCTTCGATCTTCTTCCATCCGGAGCGAAGCGGCAGGATCCTGAAGACATACAACGCGGAACATCCATCCGGACCGACGACTGAACGACGAATGACTGTTCCTTTAAGGGACGTCATCCAAGATGGCGTCCCTCGAATTCCGATTGGCTGATAGGATTCTATCAGCCAATCGGAATTAAGGTAGGAATTTTCTGATTGGCTGATGGAATCAGCCAATCAGAATCAAGTTCAATCCGATTGGCTGATCCAATCAGCCAATCAGATTGAGCTCGCATTCTATTGGCTGTTCCGATCAGCCAATAGAATGCGAGCTCAATCTGATTGGCTGATTGGATCGGCCAATCGGATTGAACTAGATTCTGATTGGCTGATTCCATCAGCCAATCAGAAAATTCCTACCTTAATTCCGATTGGCTGATAGAATCCTATCAGCCAATCGGAATTCGAGGGACGCCATCTTGGATGACGTCCCTTAAAGGAACAGTCATTCGTCGTTCAGTCGTCAGTCCGGATGGATGTTCCGCGCTGGATGTCTTCAGGATCCTGCCGCTTCGCTCCGGATGGAAGAAGATCGAAGATGCCGCTTGGAGAAGATGTTTGCCGGTCCGGATGTCCTCTTCTTGCCGGATAGGAGGAAGACTTTGGAGCCTCTTCTGGACCGGATTATGGATCGCCAACCCCCGCTTGGGTTGGATGAAGATGTTGGAGCCAGGACGGATCGGTGAACCTGGTATGGTGAAGACAAGGTAGGAAGATCTTCAGGGGCTTAGTGTTAGGTTTCTTTAAGGGGGTTTGGGTTAGATTAGGGGTATGTGGGTGGTGGGTTGTAATGTTGGGGGGGGGGGTATTGTATGTTTTTTTTTACAGGCAAAAGAGCTGAAATTCTTGGGGCATGCCCCGCAAAGGGCCCTGTTCAGGGCTGGTAAGGTAAAAGAGCTTGTAACTTTTTTAATTTAGAATAGGGTAGGGAATTTTTTATTTTGGGGGGCTTTGTTATTTTATTAGGGGGCTTAGAGTAGGTGTAATTAGTTTAAAATTGTTGTAATATTTTTCTTATGTTTGTAAATATTTTTTTATTTTCTGTAACTTAGTTCTTTTTTATTTTTTGTACTTTAGCTAGTTTATTTAATTGTATTTATTTGTAGGAATTGTGTTTAATTAATTTATTGATAGTGTAGTGTTAGGTTAATTGTAGATAATTGTAGGTAGTTTATTTAATTATTTTATTGATAGGGTAGTGTTAGGTTTAATTATAACTTAGGTTAGTATTTATTTTACAGGTAATTTTGTATTTATTTTAACTAGGTAACTATTAAATAGTTCTTAACTATTTAATAGCTATTGTACCTGGTTAAAATAATTACAAAGCTGCCTGTAAAATAAATATTAATCCTAAAATAGCTATAATATAATTATAATTTATATTGTAGCTATATTAGGATTTATTTTACAGGTAAGTATTTAGCTTTAAATAGGAATAATTTATTTAATAAGAGTTAATTTATTTCGTTAGATTTAAATTATATTTAACTTAGGGGGGTGTTAGTGTTAGGGTTAGACTTAGCTTTAGGGGTTAATACATTTATTAGAATAGCGGTGAGCTCCGGTCGGCAGATTAGGGGTTAATAATTGAAGTTAGGTGTCGGCGATGTTAGGGAGGGCAGATTAGGGGTTAATACTATTTATGATAGGGTTAGTGAGGCGGATTAGGGGTTAATAACTTTATTATAGTAGCGCTCAGGTCCGGTCGGCAGATTAGGGGTTAATCAGTGTAGGCAGGTGGAGGCGACGTTGTGGGGGGCAGATTAGGGGTTAATAAATATAATATAGGGGTCGGCGGTGTTAGGGGCAGCAGATTAGGGGTACATAAGGATAATGTAAGTAGCGGCGGTTTACGGAGCGGCAGATTAGGGGTTAAAAATAATATGCAGGGGTCAGCGATAGCGGGGGTGGCAGATTAGGGGTTAATAAGTGTAAGGGTAGGGGTGTTTAGACTCGGGGTACATGTTAGAGTGTTAGGTGCAGACGTAGGAAGTGTTTCCCCATAGGAAACAATGGGGCTGCGTTAGGAGCTGAACGCTGCTTTTTTGCAGGTGTTAGGTTTTTTTTCAGCTCAAACAGCCCCATTGTTTCCTATGGGGGAATCGTGCACGAGCACGTTTTTGAGGCCGGCCGCGTCCGTAAGCAACTCTGGTATCGAGAGTTGCATTTGCGGTAAAAAAATGCTCTACGCTCCTTTTTTGGAGCCTAACGCAGCATTTGTTTGAACTCTCGATACCAGAGTTAATTTTATGGTGCGGCCAGAAAAAAGCCCGCGGAGCGTTAACAGCCCTTTTACCGCCGAACTCCAAATCTAGGCCGAAGTGTTTTAGAATAGTTTAGATGTTTAAAAAAGTTAAGTTATCAAATTAATCAAAATTGTATGTATTTAATTGCACACATCATCATTTGGTATAACTGTTTAACTGAGACAACTTGCTTTTTAATATATTAAGCTTCACATCACTATGGAATCAATAAGTCATCATGTTTTACTTTAATTTTGTCTGGTTAATGTTTTGCTTTTATAAAAAGCCTCTGAAGTGCCTGTGGTTTCTATCTTTTGTAAATGTTTAACTAGCATGTTTACTGAATACAGACCTCAGTTTTACACATTTAAAGTGTGTATAATGAGGTGAAATGGCTTAGACAATAAAGCCAAAAATCAGTTACGTGTAATTTAAATTTGCATGCATAAAAAGGTTGTAGTGTGGCTCTATAATGGATCGTGAGCCACCAGACACATTGTATTATACCTGACTATACAATTTACTATAATTATCAAATGGTCCTCATTTTCTTAGCATCCTTTGATGACACTTACTAGGATGATTCATGTGTCCTGAGCACTCTGTGTATAACATCATTACAAACATTGGGGTTAATTCTAATCTTTCCGATTATGTTTATCAGCATTTTTTTTTTGGCTCCCAATGTGTGTGTTTCATGATCTAAGGCTAGCGATCACAATTCAAGCAGATTAGGGGGAAAACTCCAGTACAATGTATCCACAGCAAAGGCTTCAGTTGGTTTTGCACTTTGTTTTAGCAACAAAGAAGACCCATAGATTTTTAACACACAAATGGCCTCATGTATTAAAAGGCGGGCGGACAGGTTCTCAACTTGCAAAGCAGTTCGCCCACCTTCACTGCATACAGAAAGGATCTGTTCGTCCGCTGGCCCGTATGTATCATTACACACTCCGATGAGTTTGTAATGTCCGCCGCTTCATTCACATGACCAATCTCGCAAGTGAAGGGACTGTCAGTCACCGAGAGCAGGTGAGCTCTCAGTGATATCTTTTTGCCACCTCAGTCGTGGCAAAGAGTGTAATGAGCAGCATTCTATTGAGCGAACCTGCCCCACAAGGGCTCTGGAACAGCTCTCACTGCTTCGTACATGGAGCCCAAAGGATTTAGATAAAGTGCAAAACTGGTCTTGACAGTATTCAAAGACAATTTGTAATAATTCTAGTATGGGTATATGTGCAATACTCTCTGAAACTGTCATAGACACAAGATTTTGATAAAGGCTGTTGGCCAAACGCGTAGATTTGTTCACTGCATGCTATTTGATAGCAACAACAGAGAAAAAAAACCCACAAGAATCCAGGACCTGTGGGTGACCGGTTACTAACTGGTTTTTGGATTCACTCCTTTTTCCTGAAAACAGGTGTTCCATCGCAACCTACTACAAGTCCGTTTAGACATACGGACCACCTTTAACACATATCTGGAAACGCTATTAATCCATGGGCATAGGGATCCATAAGGGCATCACCAGCCTTCATACCACGTGACCCAGAAGCATACTTGGATCTAACACAGACACAGCAAATCCGGTTTCTTTCCTGCAAAGATGCCACTTGGTTGGCACAGTTCTTCAAACGTATCCCCCGCCGCTCGGTTGGCACTACACAGCACCTTTCAAGGTTTGATCATTTATTCCACTGCAGTGTGAATGTTTTAAACTTAAAAACATTTTAATGTTAGTCTCATATTGGTACCATTCCAAGGCTAGTCTTTTTCAGGAGTATTTTATAAGGTCATTGTTTTGACCTTTATTTTGTTGCATCAATGTTATGTTTTAAATGTGTCTATATTCAGTAAAAATACAATATTTCTATAGCCTGCATTTGTTTTTACTTTATAGTTAAATATTACCATATTTGTTGTCACTCTGCTTATATCACTATTATCTATATTTTTTTAGCTATATAGCTCATTCCCAGGGCAGGATTTCCCATTAGGCAGTGCACGCATGTGCCTACAGGTGCACTGCAGCAAGGGGGGGGGGGGCGCCGGATGCCTGTATGAGAAAAAAAAATTCAGTAACTTTTTTTTTTTAATACAGAGGCTGTGGGCGGCTCAGGAAGACAGCAACAGCGCTGTTACGTTACCGCCCCTTTTATACTGGGGAGGCACTCGGCAGAATCTGAGGTCGAGCAGGGAGCAGTAGTGACTACTAGTGAGTCCCTGACTGTGGTCACTCTGCTCCTTGACGCACGCAGCACCACATTTGTTTTGTGTGGTTGGAAAGGGGGCGTGATGCGACTGCCGTCCTCAGAGTAGCGGGAACGCTGGAAAAGTGGAAGAAGAAGAATACTCTGACTGTGAGTAATATCTGCCACCTCTTGTAGGGTGGTCTTGGACTATTATCTTGAGGTGATGAGGTCAGGTTGTGTGTGATATAATATTGCATCTGGACAGTGGCGGAACTACCTGACTCCAATAAGTGTCTAAATTTTTTTTAAAAAGCATTAGAAAAAATAAGAAAATAAGTTTTGTGTTTCAGTTGTGTAATATAGTATATTTCTTGACTATACTTTCTATACCACCTACTACTGACCAGTCAGGAACATTATCCCCTTTGCACATGGAAACCTAAGGTGCTTTGAGTGGGATATACATCATATTCTCACGTCACAGCCCTCCGTCATTCCTGGCTAAATCCCTGTCTCCAAGGGTTTACTTCATGTCTCTCTGTGCCTCCCATTTCTATTGTTGCTGCTTGTGCAGTTCCCGACCATTAAGATGTTAATGACATGTGAAAAGCAGAATAGTTTCTCTGTCCTGTCTGCAGGGACTAGCTCAGTGGCAAGAAACTTGAGACCTGCATTTGAGAGGTAATAATTGTATGGTAGATGGTCTGGGTTATTATAGATGCAGACACATAATGTACAATACCTGGGGTATCAATGACTAACTTTTCACAAATCTGTATGTTGCAGGCTGGGTAAGTGAAGTTCCTAAAATTGCAGGTTTATACAGTTTTGTGTTTATTCTGCTGTGCACAGGCTAAATAATAGACTTGCTCCATAGCTGCTTAGGCATCAGGTTGTTGTGGTTTTGGGAACTGCTGGGGGAGGGGCGAGGTACTTGTGTGCAGTTTTAAAGAGATAAGCATAATTTAATCAAGTTCATGCTTCCAGCAGTGAAAGAAGGCTGGGATGACATTGTGTTCCCCTTGTTAACTCTCTGGTTGCCAAAGAGGGCTGCAATTTATTGCTGTGCAATGTATTAAAACCACCTCTGGCAGTCAGTGAGTTAAACATATACAGGGAGTACAGAATTATTAGGCAAGTTGTATTTTTGAGGATTAATTTTATTATTGAACAACAACCATGTTCTCAATGAACCCAAAAAACTCATTAATATCAAAGCTGAATATTTTTGGAAGTAGTTTTTAGTTTGTTTTTAGTTTTAGCTATTTTAGGGGGATATCTGTGTGTGCTGGTGACTAATACTGTGCATATTTATTAGGCAACTTAACAAAAAACAAATATATACCCATTTCAATTATTTATTTTTACCAGTGAAACCAATATAACATCTCAACATTCACAAATATACATTTCTGACATTCAAAAACAAAACAAAAACACATCAGTGACCAATATAGCCACCTTTCTTTGCAAGGACACTCAAAAGCCTGCCATCCATGGATTCTGTCAGTGTTTTGATCTGTTCACCATCAACATTGCGTGCAGCAGCAACCACAGCCTCCAAGACACTGTTCAGAGAGGTGTACTGTTTTCCCTCCTTGTAAATCTCACATTTGATGATGGACCACAGGTTCTCAATGGGGTTCAGATCAGGTGAACAAGGAGGCCATGTCATTAGATTTTCTTCTTTTATACCCTTTCTTGCCAGCCACACTGTGGAGTACTTGGACGCGTGTGATGGAGCATTGTCCTGCACGAACATCATGTTTTTCTTGAAGGATCCAGACTTCTTCCTGTACCACTGCTTGAAGAAGGTGTCTTCCAGAAACTGGCAGTAGGACTGGGAGTTGAGCTTGACTCCATCCTCAACTCGAAAAGGCCCCACAAGCTCATCTTTGATGATACCAGCCCAAACCAGTACTCCACCTCCACCTTGCTGGCGTCTGAGTCGGACTGGAGCTCTCTGCCCTTTACCAATCCAGCCACGGGCCCATCCATCTGGCCCATCAAGACTCACTCTCATTTCATCAGTCCATAAAACCTTAGAAAAATCAGTCTTGAGATATTTCTTGGCCCAGTCTTAACGTTTCAGCTTGTGTGCCTTGTTCAGTGGTGGTCGTCTTTCAGCCTTTCTTACCTTGGCCATGTCTCTGAGTATTGCACACCTTGTGCTTTTGGGCACTCCAGTGATGTTGCAGCTCTGAAATATGGCCAAACTGGTGGCAAGTGGCATCTTGGCAGCTGCACGCTTGACTTTTCTGAGTTCATGGGCAGTTATTTTGCGCCTTGGTTTTTCCACACGCTTCTTGCGACCATGTTGACTATTTTGAATGAAACACTTGATTGTTCAATGATCACGCTTCAGAAGCTTTGCAATTTTAAGAGTGCTGCATCCCTCTGCAAGATATCTCACTATTTTTGACTTTTCTGAGCCTGTCAAGTCCTTCTTTTGACCCATTTTGCCAAAGGAAAGGAAGTTGCCTAATAATTATGCACACCTGATATAGGGTGTTGATGTCATTAGACCACACCCCTTCTCATTACAGAGATGCACATCACCTAATATGCTTAATTGGTAGTAGGCTTTCGAGCCTATACAGCTTGGAGTAAGACAACATGCATAAAGAGGATGATGTGGTCAAAATACTCATTTGCCTAATAATTCTGCACTCCCTGTATATATGTGTCCATACATCTTGTTTCTGCTTCAAGTTCATTGGTCAGCTCAGCATTGCAGCAAACAGATAGTTTATACTTCAGGGTACATGAGTAGTGAGTGATAGAAGTCTTCTAACATTAACAAGTATATGCACTGTATGTGAACTGAAACCCCATATATTATGTATGTTTTTGTCCAAGCCAAGTTAAATCCCCCAGGTTTCTTGGGATGCATGTTGTGCTGATTATATACTTTAGTCTTTACAGTCTCAGATAAGTAAATGAGACTTGCAGCAACCACATAGTTAAGTTTGCTCTCCTTATCTTCTTGTCCCATTGTATTTGTGCAGACTGCAGTGAACTTTGCATCATACTATTAATGTTTTACATCTAATATTTATTTGTAGTTGTCCTAAATAATAAAAAAAAACAATTTCCAGGGTAATTTCTTTGATGTATGGAAGTGCCCTTAGGTCTTATCTACCTCCACTCCCTAATTATGCCCCAAAGTGGGAAAAATAAATGAATAGACCAATCTCAACTAAACTTTGGTCGAGCTGATTCAAAACGACTGCCAGATCAGCCAAATCGACAGCAGCCCTAGAAACTAACACGAAAATCCTTACCAGATGGTATTTAACTCCAAATAAATTAAAACATATGTTTCCTAATGCCAATGGCAAATGCTGGAGGGGTTGCGGGCAGGAGAGCACTATGTGGCATATATGGTGGGGGTGTGACATCATACGTCCCTTCTGGGAAGAAATCCACAATCAAACGTGCAAAGTAATTGGTTTCCGGGGGGCGTGTCCAAGCAGCGGCTCTATGAAGTCGCATTTTTGGAGCTCCGGGAGAAGAGATTGAAATCCGCCGATAAAAGCTCAACATTCACAGCTCCTTATAAAAGCATAACTGGCTTTGTGATAACACTTGTTGAATAACTTAAAAACCAACTTCTGAAGCTGTATTAATGACCCCAGAGACCGAAACGGACCATAGAGGCCTGTAGCGGCGGCTAACTGGTCGTCCAGGGTAATTTGCCAGAACTGACTATCATTCACCTTTATTCCAACATCTTAGAGTGACCATTACTTTTATTCTCACACATACCAGAAGCATACATCTGCTCAGTACCATCGCGAGACAGAACCCGATCCTAACCGCAACCATGTGGGCTAACAACGCTCCCGACTCATGTGACATACTATTTCTCAAACTGGAGGCACTCTTCCACCCGTTACTAGAGAAAGCACTCTCAACACAGTAGCTACAACGGCTCATAGACAAATCACCTATGGCCATATCGGAGAAACAGATAACAACGCTGAAGTCAACCCACAAACTTGTTACATCCACAGGGCTCAGGAAGACTGAAGAATCTCTCAAGCAGACACCCAGGGATTTTGCGCAACTACCCAGCCACCTCAAAGCAGCGCTCATACCTGCAATAAGGAGCAACAAAAATATTGCAAAAAACAGCTACCGGAATGATGTCCAGGTCGGATCATCTCTCCCACAGCTAGATGAGCTGGCGCAGATATCAAATAGCAAACATATAAAAATGGCGCTAGTACAGATAACAAGGCCGGATATTGACAATTATAATATAGGTGAATGGGACACACCTCTTGACATCGGGGATTGCTCTGGGACATTATATCCACGCAAATTAAAAGAACAAGAACTGGATCTATTACAGCCTCTTGGGGGTTTCAGGGGGTGCTCACGGGAGGTCAAGGAACAATAAATAATTAACCTTATACTTTCCAGAGACTACTCAGGCATAGCCCCACATTATGCGCTACAAGATAAAGTCCCCAATACATTGCACAGCTCCAAAAAGATTATGGACACTTCCAAAATACCTCCTGCTGTTGCTACAGCAAGACGATCGATCCCATCAAGGAGAAGCCCTAAACCCTCTCTAACAGTTTGTGAAACCGAGACTAAAAACATGTGTTTGTTATGGCAGACATACCGAGTAGGGAGCAAATTTATAATGAGCGTTTTACAGGACAAGCTAAGCTAGACAACACTAACTTTTCAGTTACCTAAATAATATAATGACACTCTTAGATTTGCATAGCCTATGTATGTACAATGTAAGATATAGAACAGTTTTTGGGGGGTTTTTTTTCTTATTGTTTTTTGGGTTTTGTTTATGGTTGGAATGTAGAAATTATACCTCCTACAGGTTTTTGCTATTAAGGCTCGCCGGGGTTGGAAGGTATTGTTATTATTATTGAATTGTTGGCTATCAAGATGTCTGTCTGTAACTTCCATCGCTCATACACATGCAATTGCTCAGAACAAAGTTCACAACTAATTACCACCACATCCATAGAAACACATATTTAAAGGGACAGTCAACCATAGAATTGTTATTGTTTTAAAAGATAGATAATCTCTTTATTACTCATTCCCCAGTTTTGCATAACCAACACAGTTATATTAATGTACTTTTTACCTTTGTGATTACCTTGTATCTAGGAACCTTCTTCCAGCCCCCTGATCACATGACTGTGACTGTTTATTATCTATTGTCTTAAATTTAGCATTGTATTGTGCTAGATCTTAAATAACTTTCTGTGCCTGAACACAGTGTTATCTATATGGCCCACGTGTACTTTCTGTCTCTTTGTGTTGAAAAGAGATTTAAAAAGCATGTGATAAGAGGCAGCCCTCAAAGGCTTAGAAATTAGCATATGAGCCTACCTATGTTTAGTTTAAACTGAGAATACCAAGAGAAAAAAGCAAATTTGATGATAAAAGTAAATTGGAAAGTCAATTAAAATTAAAAGTCCTATCTGAATAATGAAAGTTTAATTTATACTTGACTGTCACAACACCATCATAAACAGACTTATACACAGATATCAGGAAGATGCCAATACATGCAATAATGGGTGGCTACTACTAATATATGGTTCGCCTCCTCTGGCGCCTTCCGCGGCCGGGTCGGCATTGGAGGAGACTGATATGCATTCTATAGATCTAGCACCACCACGTAAAGAAGCCTACCATAAACAGCAACCCTAATTAGCTAAACGCCTAATAAAACACGCCAGATAGAGGGAAAGCTGTGGCTGGGTGGTGGCGTATTAGAGCATTATGGTTTCCCACCCTCTAGATAAATATCAAACACTCAGAGATTAGTGACAAACAAATATCTCCTCCTGATTATAGAACTAATTATTCATAGTGACCAACCACTTACAATCTAAGGGGAATAGCCATTGATGGATTGCAATGAGCAGTAATTTGAATTTCACCCGAACACAATACATAAGATGTTGGGATATGCAATTAATCCTATTCAGTTCTGGCTATTTGCATTTTCTCTTCAATATTGTCTAACCTGATATATCAAAGTTATTATCTTCTTTAAAGATGCAAATCTTTTCTTTTGTTTTGGTTCCATGTTTTTTATGTTTTGTCTATTATAACCCCCAGCTTTAAATCACCATCTTATTGCAGGTCCAAGAGTGGCCAATCAAGTTCAAGGGGGCAAAAAATACAAGGACTATAATATCCCGAGTACATAATACATTGTTGAAAATATCTGAGATGTATCATATATTGTAAATGTTCTTTAATAATATTGTACTGTCCTTGATAAAAAATAATAAATAAAAAAAAATAAAAAAGTAATTGGTTTACACTTAGACATCACACCAGTAAGGATCCTCTTTAATGCAAACAGGGATATACCCTGTAAAATCAGAAAGGGCCTATATCAGATAATGATAAATGCAGCTAAACGTCTCATACCGACAAAATGGAAGTCTACCTATATCCCAACCCTAGCTGAATGATCAGTGTCAATAAAAAAAAACACACTTATCTTAGAAAGACTCCATTATTTCAAAACAGGCCAACTGGCTTTCTATAATGACATACTCTTTCTCTGGGAGCAATATTTATATGCCACTTAGAACATCGGAGTAGATCTAAATGTACACTTTGTGTAAACCTTTATATGTATTAAGGACATTGTGTAATAAAACAGCAGTGGGAGAGTGTCGCCGGGGTTTCATAGTTTAGTGCTTTCACTATTCCTTGGTGACTTTTGTTATTGTAGTTTTGTTTGGTAATACTGTTATACATACATGTTTGTTTGGTATCTTCTCACTGCCGAGTCTCATCACCATAACTATATTCTTACTGAAGCTTCCACATGTTGAAACGAACTCCAGATTCATGCATGACGCTTACGGAGATAATCTTTCAGCAATCAGAGACTTATCCAGCTTCATTTTTGGACAATTGACACAAGATCAGTGTATGCAATATAAAATCTTTATTTGAATTATTTGAACCTGCGAGTTCTAATCGGTTGTACTGTTTATTTTCTTTATGAAAACTTAATAAATACCAAGAAATAAAACAAAGACAACAATTTCCTCACTTTTCTTCCTAATTGGAAAGAGTCCACAGCTGCATTCATTGCTTTTGGGGAATAAGAACCTGGCCACCAGGAGGAGGCAAAGACACCCCAGCCAAAGGCTTAAATACTCCTCCCTCTTCCCTCATCCCCCAGTCATTCTTTGCCTTTCGTCCCAGGAGGTTGGCAGAGAAGGGTCAGAATTTGATTTGTCTCTTATGGAGGGTACTACACTTCGCAAATGGGACAGGAGTTTTAAGTAGAGTCCGGAGATGCAGAGGGAGCTTCCCTTTGTGACACCATCCCAACTCATATTAACAGCTCCTACAGCAATCGGCGTTGACGAGTTTCGCAGACTGCTTCTTCTCTCAAGTCCATGTCAGGAGCGATGCTACTAACCTGTCACACTTGAACGGCCGTGTTCCTGTTCCACGGCGTAGATTATGGTAAGATTGTTTCATTTTTTATTACATAATGTTAACACAGAAGACAGGGTCACAGTGTGGCGCCTTTTATCTTTACAGAATCAAGGGTTAATATCTCCTTATGGGGATTATTGAACAGGGGGGAATAATAATCTTATATGTTTATTTGATTTTATGCTGCTTTACGTGTGAGATGTTAGGCTCATAGGCTGTTATGGAACATACATGTTTCACTTTCACTTTGAGAGCCATGCAGCTTACAAGCTTGGCGCCCTTTCTCTCATAGCAGCGTCAGTCCTGCATTGTGTACTATGTGATTCATTCCCTCTTTCCTGACCGGACTATCAGAGGGGAGTCATAAATCTCTTTACTGTCTGTGTCATAGGAGGTAGTGAGTGCCCCAGCCATTGGGGTATAAGGGTGCCGTTTTTTGAATAAAATAAGATGTTTTATCTAGTTCTCTGGTTATTGCACTAGTGATGGAGGATTCTGTTACTTTAGAGGGCGCTCCCTCTATTCCTAAGGAGTAATTACTGTTTATATGGTAAGGAGGCCCTAGTTCCCCCCTCTCAATTATGTTCCAAATGCCTTGATAATGTGATATCAAACATGTTTGATACCACGGAGCCGTCCACCTCTGAGGAGTTGTTGTCCGTTGAGGTGCTTACCCTACATTGTTATCTCTATACACATGCAGTTTTCCCATGGCATTGCGGATCCTCCATCTGGAGGGGGCTTTTTTTCCTCTGGACATTACTGCGCAGTTCAGATGGCGGTGTCTGCAGCCTTAATGCTTTTCCTCACCCTGCTAAGGGCAAGCGAAGGGTTACATACTGCACTCCTTCCCAGAGTACATCAAATCATTTTTGGATTTAACTGATAGGGATAGCCGAGGATGCAGTTCTTTCTGAGACTTCAGAGTATGAACTTTCTGGGTCGGAGTCCTCTCAACCTCCAGCTGCAGAGGAACCAGACTTTAGTTTTAGGAATTTGCGCTTCTTCTAAAGGAAGTTTTTGGCAAATTCAGGGGTTCCAGATGTCATATTGCCTGATGAAGCTTTATTTCCTAAATTGAATAGAGTTTGAGGACAGGGTGGTACCTTCCCTGCTCCTGCTGTCCCGGGTATTCCGCCTTGGAATGTACAGTTTCCTGCGGGTGCGACTGTCCCTGAGTGTTTTGCCTTTCGTTACAGAATTGCGTGCCTTCGCGTGTTAAGGCTGTGACACACTGCAAGCAGAGCGACGTGCAGCGTGTACATGCAGCTGTGTGCGCTCAGTGTGTCCTGCCTTTTCATCTCTGAGCACTCTGCTGCGTCAGGTCGCGTAGCTGAGCGCTCAGAGATGAAATATCTGAACTTCAGAAGCGATGCGATGCGGAGCGAAGCAGCTGCTTTGCCTCGCGTCGCTCCGCTTGCAATGTGTCACAGCCTTTATTCAGACATGTTTTTTCAGTTATTGAACAACCCTATCCTTATCGGATACGGGAATACTCAGTCTGCTCTTCGAATGGCGCACCTTATTAGACATGTGGGGATGATATAATCTCCTGATTGTCCATGTATTGAGATCTTTCCCAGTTTTTTTGGAAGATCTGGGCTCCTTTTGGCTGGTCCTGTGGTGGGCCTGTTTCTTCTTGGGCGTTAACCTATGGGTTGCCTTGTATTTTATTTTCATTCAATAGGATGTCCTGTCTGTTTTCCTTCTTCCCCTCTGAGGGAGGATTTATGTGGCTTGACGATTAGGACCCGGATTGCAGACTTGTCCTGTTTGGGGTCAGTTCTATCTGGTAGCTGTTCAGACACGTGGCGTCGCTCTGGTTGGCTGGTCTGGTAGAGGCGCCGAGTTCTCATGTTATCCTCTGTGTTCAACTAAGCATTCAAGAGGACCGGTGGGTCCGTGAGGCAGGAAGGATTGTCTCAGTCCTGATAGCCTTCAATTTGGATGACTGGCTCAGTGGAGTTCCACTGCGTCTCTCTCTTGTGCCTGGGGTTGTCAGACCCTAGAGCTCCTTCCCATGTAGTGGAGGGTTGGTGGGCTTGCGCCCTCTTGCCGTCGAGTTGGGTAGTTTGACCTTTTTTCTTTTGAGGCCCTGGGAATTGTTCTTTTGGACTTAGTCCTCAGCAGCTAGTAGTTTATTGGGTAGTTCAGCTGCCTTGCAGTGAATTGTTTGCAGAATGCGACCAGCTGCAGCTATTGCACATTGACTGTATATGGTCTAGCTGTTTTTATGAGACCTTTTGGTCTTCCGCTGTTGTCTCCATGTGAGTTAGGTCTCCTTTCATGGACCTGGGTTCCCCTCTGGGATATGGTCATTCCCTGTTAGGGGCACTGGGTGTGGTCTCCTTGGGCTCTGCTCGGAGCTGGGGATGCTGTGCGTCCTTTTCTCTCTATGATCCTCTGTTTGTATGGAGGTGATGCGGAGACCAGCCTTTGCTCAAGTGATTTTGGCCTTGGGGTATGCCCTTGCTTGTTGTCCTGTGGCTGTTTAAGAGTCTATGGGCTCTAGTGTCATTGTATGAATTTTTAACACCATAGCTCCTTTGGAGCATTGGACTTTGGCAAGAGGTGGTCTCGTTCTTGGGTTGGGACTTGCGAGTTATCTCGTTATCTGGGTTGATCTGGATATTGCGTTGATTTCTCCCTGTGGTCTGGTTTTTTATGGCAGACGGGGTGTTAAGTTGTCGGATATTGTTTGTTTAAACAATTGGGTGCTCAGATCCGTTTTCTCCCTAGTGCTTCAGGTTGCTGAGGCTTTGCTCAGTGTTTTCCTTTGTGGAGTTGTTGCCTGACTTTTTGGCTCTAGGGCTGGTTCAGGGTTCCCCAGTTCCTGGGAACTTGGGCTATGTCCTTTTACTTGGACTAATTGACCTGGTCACGGTTGGCCAGGTTATCTGAGTGCTGATACTCATTGAGCTTGACTTATGCCTTTATGGTCAGTTTCCCTTGGTCAGCTTGCTGTGGTAACCTTATGGATCATTGCTCTGCAGGCGAATGGGTTTGCAGTGTCTCTGCTGCAGCTATTGCACATTGGATGTGTGTTAGCATTTTTTACTTCTCAGCAAGTATTCTTCTTGGTCATCATAATGATGGCTGCGTGTTCTTGACTGTTTTTTTGTCTGGGTCTGTTACATGTTCTTTTTTTGCCTGAATACAATAGTATTCTTAGTTCTGACGAGGTGAAGACTCTGTCTTCAGTTGTCTTTCAGTGCTTTCACTCAATGTGGAGAGAAAGTTTTCTCTGTTTGAGGCCCGGTCCTAAACTTCTGGTTTCAGCTTGGTCTGGGCATAGCCTCCCCTTGTCTGTCAGGACCCATTTGGGTCTTTGTGAGCTGGACTCGCAATTGGGGGTTTTCCTTTTATGGATTTTGTGGTGACCTTTCAGTTCCCCTTTGGTTCTTCCTTGCTGTATCCCTTGGCGGGTTTAGGCTGGTGTTCCCCTCATTAGTGAGGGGTGAGTGGTGAGGGACCGCCTGTTGGGCGTCGGTGTCTCCTGGAGGACTGTTGGCACAGTTGAGTCTGATTTTGCGGCCTCTAGCTGGCTTCTGGACTATCTGCGGGTCAGTGCCCTTGGGGCTTTTCCTTTTCAAAGTTTTCTCGGCTTCGGACGAAGCAAGGTTTTTGTTGGGTAGTGGTTTCTGGATTGGTGCCCTCAGAATGGGCCGCCTATTGTAACCTGTATTGTATCCAACGAAAGAAAAGGAAATTATCAGGTAAGCATAATTTATGGGGGGGGGGGGGGGTTTGGGGGGAGGGGCTGGGGCGCTTCAGGTTTTTTTGTACAGGCACCTGAGATGTAAATCCGGCGTTGCTCATTCCAAGTTGTTTGACCTCAACCAGCTAACGCTTTAGCGCTCTCCTTTTTTGCCATTTTTCATTGAATTGAAAAAGAGAAATGTAGCAAGTTTCCAAGCTTACCTTCTTATGGAAACAAATCAGTATTATGCTCTGGTCTTTTCACATCCCTTAAAAGCAGACTGTGAGTCTGCTGTTTTTTTTTGTTTTTTTTTAATGACGATTACAACAGCTGTTTTATAAACTAACTTTCATATAACAAAAAAATAATAAAGTTGTGTGTTTAAATCAACTGTAAACTTTATCCTTTTTTAACCTTATATACTGAGTTATTCTGAGCTATAAATAAATGACTGATTAATATATCAGCAAATGGCAGAATGTTATTTGACCCTTACTAAAAGGTCATTCTGTTTTGGGAATCAATAATGTTATTTAATCTCTAATGCATAAATGTTTCCATGCTCTAAAGAGCAGAGGCACCTTCCAAACTTTTCTATTTCATGTTCTTTTTGATGTTGACATTCAATTGATCAAAACAGCCTTATAAATGGAATAAGTATTTGAGTGCATCAAGGGATACATTCATTTTCATTTTTTTGAGTATATCGGTTACTTTGGAATACACTGGTGTGGGTGCTACATGATTAATAGACAACAACTCAGCTCTCCAAATTGGAACCAATTTAAAAGAAGATCACAATTATCTGCTGTGTGCACTTAGTCAAAACTGATATTGCTACCCACATATCTAAAGAATATCAGCAGACTGAGCTACACTTAAATTTACTATATTCACATTTATCAAAACAATAACATTACAACATTATAACATTACTATTAATTGCACAGAACCAATATCAATTGCACAGAACCCTATCGATTGCACAGAACCAATATCAGATCTTCGCATTCATTTGCATGCAAGTTAAATTGAGCTTGTATTACAAGTTAAAAGTAATTACGATCGCTTGAGCACAATTGAAGTTACTGCTCGTCCTCAGAACTGGGGTTAATTGTTTAACAAAACACATAAAAATACATAACACAATACAGTTACACTCATAATAACACTATCTAATAAAGATTATTAAAAATATATATATTGCACAAAGGGCTCAAAAGATATGAGCTCTCAGGTGTTAAAAAAAAGAGTCAGACAAAGGGCTTTAACATAGACATACATACATATAAATGTCTAAAGATGTATATGTATGTTTATATATACAGTATATATATTCTATGCAGTCTTGATTTAATTTGAGTTTGATGAGATTGCAAGGAGACAAGATACACCTGGTGTCTGAGAGCAGACTACTCCTACACTGTGCAGCCCTTACCTCATATTGATTGAGGTAGAAGAGTGTAAGTAGATACCCGAGAGGGACTAGGATTCTTGCCTCCTATATTCCTCACTTTATAAATTGACTGTGGACTTTCTTATTTATATTAACCTATATCTGCAGGGATTTCACACAAATCTTATTATTCTAATTTTATCAACGTATGTTTTATCTATTAAAGGGACAGTCAACACCAGAATTGTTGTTGTTTAAAAAGATAGATAATCCCTTTATTACCTATTCCCCAGTTTTGCATAAACAATACAGATATAATAATACACGTTTTACCTCTGTGATTACCTTGTATCTAAGCCTCTGCAGACTGCCCCTTATTTCAGTTCTTTTGACAGACTTACATTTTAGCCAATCAGTGTTCACTCCTAGGTAATTTCACGTGCGTGAGCTCAATGTTATCTATATGAAACACATGAACTAACGCCCTCTAGTGGTGAAAAACTGTGACAATGCATTCAGATTCAGGCAGACTTCAAGGTCTAAGAAATTAGCAAATGAACCACCTAGGTTTAGCAATTAACTAAGAATACCAAGAGAACTACGTAAAATTGGTAATAAAAGTAAATTGGAAAGTTGTTTAAAATTACATGCTCTATCTGAATCATGAAAGTTTATTTTGGACTTGACTGTCCCTTTAAGCTATTTGTGTAATATTGATGTGTATGTGCATGTATTTGACTACCACTATTTTCGACTAACACTGTATTAGAGGGTTCTAATAGTTTTAGAACCTACAGTAATTGCTTCAGCTCTATCTTATACAACCTGCGATATAGCATCACCTAATTATTGACACACTATAATCTTTGTGATTTGCGTGTGTTTGTGATCTGGTGATTTTGCGCCAATCCACAAACCTCTCTTTATTTAAAAAAATAATATATATATATATATATATATATATATATATATATATATATCTCTCAAAAGAAAAAGAAAGAAAGTCTAGTGCAAGGCTTGGAAAGGAGACAGAGTAATGATAAAATTCAACTGACACAGAAATGAATCCCAAATACAAAATACGAGTCGCAAATCACATGTAAAAATAAAAGAAAATCAATGTAACCACATAACAAGAGGGGGTTAAAGGAATGAGTCCCAACTGGATATCCCTGGAAAACACACTGAATCAATACTGTTCCAGCAGGTGTTGTTCCTGATATTCTATATAGCACAATTCACATTAATAAAGTAGACACACACACTTTTCCAGAAATCCTCCCCTTAAAGTCAGTTCTACTTACGAAAAGTACCCTCAATCTAATGAGGTAAGTAGGAGCCCATCAACGAAGAGGTGTGTCAGCGTCCACGATCGCATCTATAGGAAAACCACCATGAAGCAGGAAATCCTAAGTCTGGACGGAAAGTCTTCAATCAGGATGCAGATCCTGTTCTTCATGTAGTATCCAAAAACAACTGGTACTCCCCAACAAGGAAAGGAAAGGAACAAAAATATACACACTAATAGTGCATCACCATTTATTAAAAAAGGCAATAAAACAACAGTTGGCTCCTTACATCAAAAGACCTCAATCTATAATTACACGGCTTAACAGAAAACTACGTCTGCAACTCACAAGGTGAAAACGGGATGCCCACCATGAACCTTGTGTTTTCCAGTGACATCCAGTTGGGATTCATTCCTTTCACCCCCCTCTTGTTATGTGGTTACATTGATTTTGTTTTACTTTTACATGTGATTTGTGACTCGTATTTTGTATTTGGGATTAATTTCTGTATCAGTTGAATTTTATCATTACTCTACCTCCTTACCAAGCCTTGCGCTAGACTTTCTTTCTTTTTCTGTTGACATTTTGTGCACTTTTTCACTGAGGGTTGTTCTGTCCCTAGTGTGTGTCTGACAGCTGTATCGTTTTGATATAGATGGTACAGTTAGTATATAGTGGGTTTTAGCGCTCCTTCTCTTTTCTTTTTGTTCATATATATATATTTATATATATATATATAAACATAATCAGCTATATATATATATATATATATATATATATATATATATGTATAGATATATATTGTACCAAATTAGCATTATATATATATATATATATATATATATATATATATATATATATATATATATATAATTATATAATTGTGTACTTATGAATACATCTAACATATTTTCTATGTGAAGAACACTAGAATGTGAAATGTTCATATGTTCATGCCGGGTTAGCACACTTTAGAATATGCAATCGGGTTAGCATGCGAGTGGGGTGTTTTCTTCCGCTTTTGACCTATATGGGGGAATAGGTTATCAAGTGCGCTATATTCTAAGTTATGCTTTTTGAGCACATAGAGTTAGCATCCAAGTGATAATTTTTTAATTTCAACTTGTAATATAACCCTACACATGCAAAATGTTTACTTCTAGCGCAGTTAGCGCAAGAGCGAAAGTGCTAAATAGCTCTCCACTCGTCATCTGGCTCTATATGATTAAACACTCCATAGCTTGAAGTATGAACATGCTATGTATGACGGCAGCTGAGACTTATCACATCATGCCACCTGAATACCAATATATATTTTCTAAAAAAAAAAAAAAAAAGAAACACCTGACCTGTAAGGGTTTGGTTACTGGCAACTAGATGCAGTGAAATAAGGAAGTCACAGGGTGAGAAATACACCAAGACTTGCATGTGGGTTCAGATGAATGGAACCCACCACCACCACCACCATCCACACACAAACTAATTTTTATTTATTATTTTGCATTTGTTTCAAAATTAAAAACATGTTGTCCTTTAATAAAAAAAAATGAAAGAATAAATGATGGTAGAGCAAAAAAAAAAAAAATAATATATTTGCTCATGCCATTAAAAACATTTCTGGAATGGTGGGAAAATGCATTTCTGCAGGTAGTAAAGGGTATAAATGTTCAAATTTATATAAAAAATGACATAATAATAATAGATATTATTTGATAAAAATCAGATAGTTCACTAGAAGGAGCAGTAGTTTTGTAGGCACAGAGCTTCCAAAAGCTCAGACAGGCTCATTGTCCCCATAATTGTTTACACCAAGTATTCAGCTTTTAGAATTAAAAGTAGGACAACATAAATTCCCTTTACAAAATAAGGA
This sequence comes from Bombina bombina, assembly GCF_027579735.1. NCBI lineage: Eukaryota > Metazoa > Chordata > Amphibia > Anura > Bombinatoridae > Bombina > Bombina bombina. Next base: position 1,282,985,985 of record NC_069500.1, read on the forward strand.
ATAGACTATTGCACTGTCAATCAGACCGCTATATATATAATAATGGCCTTATATTCAGTGTAGTATCTAATAAGAATTTAATCACAATATATCAACTTAAAAACATCAAGTCATCAAGCACAAACCAATAGACAGGATATGTTCCTGTATTCTGTCACATAGGGGTCTCTCTGATTACCCTATGTACTGAACCATATTGTATCATCACTTTTAGTACTCCCCAATGTTTCCTTAGAATTCCTTCTAATAAGTATTTTTTTTCTCCTAAAAGTATTATTATTATTCTTTATTTATAAAGCGCCAACAGATTCCAAAGCGCTGCCCATGGGTACAAAGATAAAAGTACAACGGAGAAACAATAGAATAAGAGACAAACTTTTACAGACATATATAGGGGGAATTGGGGGTCCTATTCCCGTGGGAACTTACAATCTAGATGGGTAGGAGGATGGGGAACAGGAGGTAGGGACTGCAAAGGTGAGAATGATATTAGTGAGGAGATAGATGAGGGCAACTGTTAGGTAACTGAAATTAATTTGTTACTGTTGGAAGTGATAAGCTTCCCTGAACAAAAAGGTCTTTAGGGAGAATTTAAAGGAGGACAGCTAGAGGAAGTGCATTCGAGAGGGTTGGAGCCACATGAGAGAAGTCCTGTAGTCTAGCATGGGAGGAGGTGATGGTAGAGGATGCAAGGAGTAGGAGTATATTTGTTGATGAGTGAGGACAGGTAGGGTGGGGCAGCATTGGTGAGGGCTTTGTAGGTCAGGGTGCGAATTTTGAATTTTACTCTGCTGAGAATGGGGAGTCAGTGAAGGGACTCACAGAGAGATGCAGCAGATACAGAGCATCAGGAGAGGTGGATTAGCCTGGCAGAGGCATTTAGAATGGATTGAAGGGGGAGAAGCAGGAGAGAGGAAGGCCAGTTAGTAGGTTATTATAGTAGTCAAGTCAGGAAATTACCAAGGAGTGGATTAGCTGTTTAGTAGTTTCAACGCTCAGAAACGGACTAATTTTGGAGATATTGCGTAGGTGGTTGAAGCAGGATAAAGAGAGCAATGAATGTGGGGAATGAAGGACAGATGTAAATCAAGTGTGACTCCAAGGCAGCAGATGTGGGGTGATGGGGAGATAGTGGTGCCGCCAACAGTGATAGAAAAATTAGAGACTGGAGAAGAGTTAGAGGGGGGATTAGAAGTAGTTCGGTCTTGGACATGTTAATTTTTAGGTTGTGAGAGGCCATCCAGGAGGAAATGTCAGATAAGCAGTCGCTGATGTGATAATTGACAGGAGAGAGTGCAAGGGTTGATTAGGTAGATCTGGGTATCATCAGCAGAGAGATCAAGTAAGATGAGTATAGAGTAGTAGCCATTGTTTTTAGCAGAAAAGAGATCGTTAGTAACCTTGGAGAGGGCAGTGTCAGTTGAGTGTTGGGGATGGAATCCAGATTGCAGGGGGTTGAGCAATAAGTTGAAGGACAGGAAGTGGGTTAGGCGATCGAAAACTAGTTTTTCAAGGATTTTTTAAGCTAGCAGGAGCAGTGATATGGGACAGCAGTTTGCAGGAGACCTTTGCATGTTTGAAGGAGGCAGTAAATGAGAGGTTGAATATGTGAGTAAGAGCTGGAATGAGGGTGAGAGACAGAGAAGGTATTAGTTGTGAAGGAATAGAGTCACGTGGGCAGGTAGTGAGGTGTGAGGAAGACAATAGGGCACCCACTTCACTCTCAATGGTTGGAAGGAGGGTGCAGAGAGCAGCAGAGAGTGTGACTGGGAGCAAAGTTGGGAGATTGCAGGCTTGTGTTGGGATGTTGCTTCGGATGGTAAGTGCTTTATTGAAAAAGTAGTCAGCCAGGTCTTGAGCACTGAATGCAGATGAAGGGGGTGGTGCAAGTGGGTAAAGGAGAGAGTTGAAAATGTAGAAGAGTATTTTAGGGTTTGAGGAGTGAGTGGATATAAGAGAAGAGAAGTTGGTTTACTTAGCTAAGTGAAGAGAAGAGGTGTAAGAATAAAGAATTAACTTATAGTGGATGAAATCAGGTTCAGAGCGGGATTTCCTCCAGGCACGTTCAGCAGCAAAGGAATTGGGAGGTTGGTCCAGGGGGGTGATAGATAACTGAGAGGGAGAGGGGAGAACAGGCGAATGCAGTGGACTTCAAAGGCAGAAAAGGAGAGAGATGGAAATGGAGATAGGTAGTGATAGGAGCAGGAGGGGGAGAGTAAGATCCCAACACAGCAACCATTTCTCTAACCTGGCCTAGGTGTATGGCTAAAGTGGAGACCACCATGTGTGAGAGCAGCAATGGAAGCAGTGTCAGAGGAAGATAGCCAGGTTTCAGTAATTGCTAAAAGGTTGAAAGCTTTGGAAACAAACAGGTCATAACCGATTGAAAGTTTGTTACGGACAGAGCAAGTGTTCCAGAGAGCACAAGAAAAGAGAGGGGATAAGAGCTGTGGGTTAAAGGAGATCAGATTGTTAGTATTGCGTGACCTAGAGTTTTTGCAGTGGGAGACTGAGCGAGACTGTAAAAGTTTGGCTGCAGGGCCAGGGTTAGGAGAAACTTCACCAGCAGCAAGCAGTAGTAGGAGTGTGAGTGACAGGAGGTGATAGTGAGACTTGTATGAGCAGGTATGATTAGACCCATGAGAGTTAGATTGGGAACTGTTTCTAAGGAGACAGAGTCTTTCATGAGAGGACACCATAGGGGATGAGAGAAGGAAGGGCGAGTGATGGATAGTGTGGGGGGTGTTATTGTTATAGGGACATGCAGTGAGTTTCAGGAGAAGAGCAGACAGAAAGAGAAGAAAAGACATGGAGATCCTTGCGCAGGTGTATAGTTAGTAAGTTTTATCTGTTAGTGAGACTGCAGTTTACCCTTCAGTTTCTAACTCCAGTTAGTAACTTTGCCACTTGTTACACAGACCCACTTTGAAGCACAGAGCCAGGGCTGAAGAGAGACAGTGGTCTGGTGTTTATAGAAGTGGAATCTAAGTTGAAATGATCTGATTCAAATCAGTTGTTAACAAAGCAGCCTAGCTTGCTAAACAGGAGTTACACACGCTTGCAAATTAGAAGGGGGGAAGACAAATGGCAGGGTGAACTCAAATAATACAGAGTATCTGATAAAATGATTACAAATAGCCAAAATACAGAAGACATCAGAAGAAATGCATTCTAAATGAAATGTATTCTAACACATATTAAAGGGACGTGTATCAGCAGCCAGGGAGATTACGAAAGCAGGGAAGCATACCAGAGTATTCTAAAACAGATTAAAGGGACATTTATCAGCAATCAATCATAAAAGTCCAGCTCACACTGTTATTAAATGGGTGCACGCTATAGCTAGGCACTGCACAGCCCAGCAATCAAATTCCAGAACAAAAAGTGAATAGCAGCACTCCAATAGAGTTATCTTCAAATTTTATTGCATATCCAGGAGTACAAAAAGATAGCAACGTTTCGGACTACATGTCCTTCATCATGCCATACATACATCACTTCCTCCACCTCCTTATATACCCCTTAGGACACACCCACAATATATTTAACTCTTTCCAAACTCCTAATACTGTTTTGTTACTTCTACATATGTGGGTATCCTAAATATTAAACATCAAAATTACTAAACTAATTACCAATTCACCTGTATAAAACATAAAAAGGTGAAAAATATACAGAGTTTTTTTGAAGGCATCAACATTATTTAGAAAATATTCAATTTAGAGAAAAAAGAAACAAACCATACTTAACATATGCCAATTTCAATTACAGTTTTCCTATGTCATTACTATTTTTCTTCTTTCTTTTTTCTTTTTTCATAACATCACCACACATTCTCAAGGTCTGGGTGACATCTAACTTCATATACAATACTGATCATACAAGAAAAAAGAGAGATAAAAACAGAGATTAGTTAATCACAAATTCACAAAGAAACAAATTTTAAAGAAAAACAGACAAATCATAATCCTTATTCATACCAAATGGAACTAATGAATTCAAAGTAAAAATCCAAAATGCCTCTCTTTGTTTCAAATGTTGTTCCCTATCCCCCCCTCGTCTACCGGGGGGAACATGTTCCAAAATTTGGAATCTAAGTTGGCTTACCCCATGTTGGGCTTCTAGAAAATGAGTGGCTACAGGGGATTTTAAATTCTTTCTCCTGATGTTTGATTTATGCTCTGTGATTCTATCACGTACCCTACGGGTCGTCTCTCCTAAATAAATCAAACCACATGGGCATTTAAGGAGATAGATGGCATACTCTGTATTACATGTTAGAAAATCTTTGATCCAAAATTTTTTACCTGACTGTGGATGTACAAACGTGGGTCCCTTAATCATACTGTTACAATGGGAGCAACCAAGACATGGGTAACAACCCATATTTTTACTTGTGATATACTTCTGCTTTTCACTTTTAGTACTCCCAATGTCTGCTTTTATCAAAGTATCTCTTAAGTTCATACCCCTTCTATATGCAGGCATAGGTGTCTTCTGGAATTCTGGTATGTCTGAATTACAATTCGCTAAAATGTACCAATGTCTACAAATAATCTTATGAATTTGTGTATTTAATTCATTATATTTGGAGACAAAAACCAGTTTGTCCCCATTCCTCTCTTTAATTTTTTCCTGAGGTTTTAACAGACTCTCTCTTGTCATCTCAAGTGTCTTATCAATTTCCCTGTGGATCAACTTCTCATCATATCCTCGATCTAAAAAGAGATCTCCCATCTCCCTCAGCCTTTTTTCACTTAATTCGTCTTCTGACACGATGCGGCGTACCCGCATCAACTGGCTTTTTGGTAGGGAGTTCTTTAGAGATTGAGGATGTGCACTGCTCGCTAATAAAAGATCATTCCTGTCAGTCTCTTTCTTATACAAATCTATCCTGATTCTATCCTTATCTTTGAAAACCAAAGTATCTAGAAAGGCCACACTTTCCTCACTGTGAACCAGGGTAAACTTGATATTCCTCGTAGATGAATTTAATGTATCCACAAACTGCAATAGGCTTCCAATGTCGCCCAGCCATATGCCAAACACATCATCAATATAACGCCACCATGTGGCGCCATATTGTTTAAACAATTTATTACTATAAACAAGTTTTTCTTCATATATACTCATATATATGTTGGCATATGTAGGGGCGACATTGGAGCCCATTGCTGTACCTTGCTTTTGAATATAAAACTGGTCCTGAAATAAAAAGTAATTGTAACGAAGTATAATGTCTAATAATTCCAAGACAAAATGTTTCTCCTCTCCAGTAAACAAATTTGAATCTGTCATCATTTTATCCACTGCCCTCACACCCCCATCATGACTGATGGAGGTATATAGGCTGGACACATCCATACTGAAAAGTATACATTTATCCAGAGGTACAGAGATATCCTCCAATTTATTTAGGAAATACCCAGTATCCCTGATAAATTATTGGGACTCTACCACAAACCTCCTCAAGATACGATCAAGATAAACAGAAACACCAGAGAACACACTGTCCACACCTGCCACAATAGGACGACCTGGTGGTCTCATCAAATTTTTATGAATTTTTGGTAGTGTATATAAGACAGGTGTTCTCGGGTGCCTGTTCATCAAAAATTCTTTTTCTTCATGCCCAATAATGCCTTTTTGAATAGCAACATCAATACACTTATTTAATTCCTTCAGAATGATAAACACAGGATTATATGCAATCGGCAAATAGATATCCTTATCAGACAACTGGTGAAATATTTCTGATACATAATCCCCTTTATTCTGTAACACAGTGGCTCCGCCCTTATCCACAGATTTAATTATTAGTAGTTTGTTATTTTTAATATTCAACAAACTATCTCTCTCCTTTCTAGAGAAATTAGAAACCCTGTGTTTAAATTTAAATCCCCTGGTGCTATACTTCTTCTTCAATTTGTTAATATCACAATACACTTGGGAGATAAATGTATCTATGCTTTTATGGTAGTATTGAGGATTAAATCTTTTTTTATTTTTAAGTTGCAATTTCTTAAGACTTAATTGATCCCTTGAACTTGATCTATATACATTCACATTCTCAGATGTTATTACATTCCCCTCATTACTCTTTAATGCAAAAAAAGATTTCAGCTTGATCTTTCTAAACAATTTATATAAATCCTGATTAAGTTAAAAAAAAGTCACATTTATTTTGTGGGCAGAAAGAAAGTCCCTTGTCCAGGACACAAAGTTCCTCATTGTTTAAGATTTGATCCGAAATATTAATCACCAGTCTATCCTTCTGCTCTTTTACAGGTTGTTCTGTTAATCCCTCACTGATATTACCTATTTCTTGCGCCGTGCTCGACTGCTGCCTTGACGGGTACTGCGTGTCTGTTTCCCCTTTCCTGTGTCGGTGCTTTTTCCCTCCGCGGAGGAGTCGTTTGCCGCCGTTTCGTCTGAGTCCCCCTGTCGATTCGCTCGAGGTATTTTGTGATAGACCCTCTCTCCTCGGTCTCCGTTGTCGCCGCCATCTTGGACCGGAAGTTCCACCTCCTGACCTGTTCTGCGGGTCATACTTCCAGCGGTAGACTCGATCTGTCGAGTAATCTTCCTCATCACGGAGGAACTTCAATCTTTTCCTTTCTTCTAGTGTTTTTCGCAGTTCCGCTGTCTGGGAATTAACCCCTGCCGGAAATTTGTCAATCTCCTCAATTTATCAGCAGCCAGGGAAACAATGAAAGCAGGGAAGCATACCTGCAGAGATATGAGATGGAGAAGGATTTAGAACAGTGCTTCATGTTGTAGCATTCTGAATGAAAGCATTGTGGATATAGGCCCAGTTAGTAACTCTGCCACTTTTAACACCGTGCACTTTGAAGCACAGAGCCAGGGCTCAAGAGAGCCTATGGTCTGCTTTTTATAGCAATTAAATCTAAGAGATAAAAAGTGCAAATAATTCATTGTAATTGTGTTTTCTAGTTTTTAATTCCTTGCCTTTAATAAGATCCCTTCTATCTTTTAATTGTATTGCACCCCTCTCTCTTTCAATATTATTTTCATTATAGCCCCTATCTAAAAATGTATCTATTAACAGATCAAACCATTTCATAAAATTCTCTGTGCTACTACAAATTTTTCTGAGCCTTAATAATTGTCCTCTCGGGATATTGTTCTTCCACCTGATATGGTGACAGCTCATGTGCTGGATAAAATGTATAGCATCTACCTTTTTGAAATGGGTTCTCATATTTACTTGATGCTCAGATACAAAAAACTACTTCTCTCACATGTAAACTTTTGTTTTTTTTCATTAGTATTCATCATTAAAAGGAAGTTATCTTATTCTGGTCCACGCCAGATTATCAGAATATCATCTATATACCATATGAATGTAACCAGGTTTGCACCTGCTGCACCACTTGCCACCAAAAATTATTGTTCCTAAAGGCCCATAAACAAGTTGGCATAGCCAACCTAGTTCCCATGGCAGTTCCTTGTTCTTGCTTGTAATATTGTCCATTAAACGAGAAATAGCTATGAGTAAGGATATAGTTGATCCAAGCTATGATCAAATTCTTTTGGTCTGATGTTAGATCTTGGTCTTTTTCTAAGAAAAATGTGACTGCCTCTATGCCATTCTCATAAGCTATACATGTGTACAAAGAAGAAACATTGCATGTCACAAGGACAAAATTCTCACTCCAATCAAAATGTTCTACTAACCTTTGAACATCCATAGAATCCTTAAGATAAGATGGTAATTTTCTAACATATTTCTGTAAGAATAAATTGTTGTATTCTGATATATTGGCAGTTATTGAACCAATCCTAGAGATAATTGGCCTTCCAGGTGGTTTTGTTAGGGACTTATCGATCTTAGGCAAACAATATAAGAGGTATGAATGTAGGGGTATTATATATTTCTTTACTTTTACAGTTAAAATTCCCTTATCCATTGCCTTATTTACCAATACGTTTATTGTAAGCTGTGATGGTACTGCTATTTAATTTTTTATAAGTTACTGTGTCATCTAGGATATTTTGAAACATCAGAACATTTTTTTTTAAATTTTTGTCCAGTATAACAATCTCACCACCTTTCTCCGCTGGTTTTATTATAATATCCTCATCTTTCTCCAGATCTCTTCTGCCCCATTTACAAATAGAAGAGTATGCTATTGAGGCACTTACTCGCTGTTAGTAGATACTTAAAAAATTAAATCCTTTAAATTAAGGGAGCTGTAGTGAAGGTGCAAGATGGTTTATTGATATGAGAGCTTAAACCTAGGTATTAGTAAAAGAGGAGATGGGACGAAGTGCAAAAAACATTATATTATTTAATGTAGGCAATATTTACAAGCAATAAAAAACTAAATGCAACCTAATGGAAGTTTTATATAATTTGTAATACTTTTTTGTATACATAGAACCATCAGAAAGATAGTGCAATACTGTACTCAGAAAGGTAAGATTGTGACTTACAGGGGAAAAAACTAATTTTTAATCATTTTATTTTTCATAATAGAAACAATTTTATTTTAAAATTTATACTTTTCCTTTATTTTCCCTTAGTGTCTAAATAATTTCAATTAAATATATTAAAAAATACATTTTATAAAATTAATATTAATATGTAATATTAAACAATTTATATAATTGAATGACATGTTTAAAAAAAAAATAGAAATATTATATTGCATATGTATGTCGAATATACCTGCAGCGAAATACAATAGTGAGTAACAGCACAGCAGATGCCACCCTTTGGGGCATATTTATCAATCTCCGTATGGAGCTTGAGGCCCCTTGTTTCAGGCTCGCCGGAAACAAAAGTTATCCCATGCTCAATGATCCGGTTGATTAACACCCCCTGCTAGCGGCCGATTGGCCACGAATCTGCAGGGGGCGGCATTGCAATGATAAATGCCGACAGCGTAAGCTTCTAGAGAACGTGTGAACAGTGCAGATTTTTTTCTTATGTTTGTGAAAAATGCTTAACAATAAAATAAAATGGGAAGTATTAAGAATTTTAGCTACAAAGAGTTTGTACATAATTTATTAGTTAAGTTCAAGGAGCTTGGGTGTAATGTGCGCTTTTATAACTTGACTTTCAACTACCTTCCGGATAACCTTGGAGTGATGAGTGAGGAACATGGAGCAAGGTTCCACCAAGATATTAAGGGCATGGAAAAGAGGTACCAAGGACGATGGGATCATGATGGCAGATTACTGCTGGATGTTTCACACAGATGTGCATGAAACAATACATAAATACTGCGTCACAAAGCGCAGTTTAGGGTTAAACAAATTATTAAAAACTAACAAATTGGATAGTAATTATTAAATTGTATTGCTTCTTTTTTTAAAAAAAACAAAACCATGTTAAGTAACATTGCTATTGACTAATATAATATGAAAAATCTGTGTTGAATAATATTTTTATTCATGAAATATATTGAATGTGTTATCTTTGCAAAATGTGTTACCAGCTTTTTTTTTTTAATTCATTAAATTTATGGTGGAGATAAAAGTTTGAGATTAAAATCCTCCATGTCTCAAAAGTAAATCAATAAAAAAAATGTGCATAGGAAATTAGCACATCTAGACAATTATCCCTGCTTGCTTTTCCCCAGTAAAACACCATATACATTGTTACCAATGCACAAGAGAATTCTGGGTAAGATATGCAAATTTTATATGCAAAATCTCAGACTTTTTTCTTCAAATACTGTTTTAACAGCTATCCCTTAATTTGCTGCAATCACCCTATTAAAGGATTGATGTGTTAAAACAGTATTTGAAGCAAAAAGTCTGAGTTTTTGCATATCTAATTTGCATATTTTGCCCAGAATCCTCTTTTGCATTGGTAACAATGTACAGTAAATGGAGTTTTACTGGGGAAAAGCAAGCGGGGATACTTGTAGAGATGTTCTAATTTCCTATGCATTTTTTTTTATTATTGATTAAGCTTTTTTTTTAAATGTGACGTGTTTAAAATATTTGAAAAATATTTTTTATTGTGTTTGTGAATGTAAATAAAAATTTAAAAAAATAAACAATGTTTTCAAACAATTATTTGAAGTTTAATTTTACAGACCTGTGAAATAATAATATTCATAATAAAAGTAATAATCTATTGATTTGCATTTACTTTACAAATTGACTATATTTTTGATAATGTTGTACTAGTTTTAGAAGAACAAATACATGCAAGGTAAATATTGTAAAACCATACAGAAAGAATGTCTTCTCACAATACAATAAGCCCTTCTCTGACATAGATAAGGCCGCTCTTGAACCTTAAGTTTTATACATTATATACCAATCAGAAGAAAGTCAAAAAAGGCAATTTTTGGACCTTATTAATAGATCAATTGATATAGCTAAAAGACCACTCACAGATCTACTATAGATTCACTTTTTAAAATATATGACTAGTCATTTTAGATTATATAATTTTTTAGACTACATGATCTTCAAAAAGTGAGATAAGCAAAAGAATACTTAAAAAAATAATAATTTGCCTACAGCAATAGTTGCATTCACACGGCTAAATTACGAGTCTTGCGTTATGAGTAAAAAAGCAGCATTAAGCCTCATAAGGCTGCTTTTTTACTACCGCTGCTATTACGAGTCTTGTAGGTACAGCTGTCCCGCACACTTTTTTGGCCTTACCGAAAAGCAACTTACGCAATTTGCGTATAGTCTATTTTCAATGGACTGCCATAGCGCCGGTATTACAAGCTTTTTTTTAAGCCAAAAAGTGAGCGGTACAGCCTATCCCGCAAGATTCGTAACGCAGTCTAAAGTCAGTAGTTATGAGGTTTACACTACAGAGCTGTAGCATAAAACTCATAACTAAAGTGCTAAAAAGTACACTAACTATTAACCCCTAAACCGAGGCCCTCCCGCATCGCAAACACTAAAATAAAATTTTTAACCCCTAATCTGCCGCTTCCGACATCGTTGCCACTATAATAAACATATTAACCCCTAAACCGCCGCACTCCCGTCTCGTAAACACTATTTGAATATTATTAACCCATAATCTGCCGCCCCTAACATCGCTGCCACCTACCTACATTTATTAACCCCTAATCTGCCCCCCCAACGTCGCCGCCACTATCCTAAAGTTATTAACCCCTAAACCTAAGTCTAACCCTAACCCCTAACCCTAACACCCCGTAACTTAAATATAATTAAAATAGATCTAAATAAAACCTATAATTAATAATTAAATAATTCCTATTTAAAACTAAAAAATAACTAATAGTTACATTGTATCTAGCTAAGGGTTTATTTTTATTTTACAGGCAAGTTTGTATTTATTTTAACTAGGTAGAATAGTTACTAAATAGTTATTAACTATTTACTAACTACCTAGCTAAAATAAATACAAATTTACCTGTAAAATAAAACCTAACCTAAGTTACACTAACACCTAACACTACACTGCAATTAAATAAATTACCTAAATTAAATACAATTAAATAAATTAAATACAATTACCTAAATTACAAATAAAAACAAATACTAAATTAAACAAAATAAAAAACAAATTACAAGATATTTAAACTACTTACACTTAATCTAATAGCCCTATCAACATAAAAAAGCCCCCCAAAATAAAAAAAAAACCCTAGCCTAAACTAAACTACCAATAGCCCTTAAAAGGGCCTTTTGCAGGGCATTGCCCCAAAGAACTCAGCTCTTTTACCTGAAAACAACCCCCCAACAGTAAAACCCACCACCCACACAATTAACCCCCCAAATAAAACCCTAACTAAAAAAAACCTAAGCTCCCCATTGCCCTGAACAGGGCATTTGTATGGGCATTGCCCTTAAAAGGGCATTTAGCTCTATTGCGGCCCAAACCCTAACCTAAAAATAAAACACACCCAATAAACCCTTAAAAAACCTAACACTAACCCCTGAAGATCCACTTACAGTTTTGAAGACCGGACATCCATCCTCAACAAAGCCGGGAGAAGTCTTCATCCAAGCCGGGAGAAGTGGTCCTCCAGATGGGCAGAAGTCTTCATCCAGACGGCATCTTCTATCTTCATCCATCCGGCGTGGAGCGGGTCCATCTTCAAAACATCCGACGCGGAGCATCCTTTTCTTTCCGATGGCTAACGACGAATGAAGGTTCCTTTAAATGACGTCATCCAAGATGGCGTCTCTTAGATTCCAATCGGAATTTAGGTTGAAAAAATCCTATTGGCTGATGCAATCAGCCAATAGGATTGAGCTCGCATTTTATTGGCTGTTCCAATTAGCCAATAGAATGCAAGCTCAATCCTCATAATCTAGCCGAAAATTAGCTAATTTAATAATATAGAAGTAAATAAGTTAGGATATGTTAATCCTTAATAAAAGGATGACTGCAGGTTAAGCTCATCTTTTTATATTACCATTACAGGTAGCTAAACATCGAAAGCAAAGGATGCTTTAGAATACGAATAAACATGACAATTTCCAGCAAGTGGGCAAGATTATGAATGTAGCACTAACTGTTGTGCACAAGCAAAAAGTGGTTATATTGCTTTTGAAAAAACTCAGCACACCTTTTTACAAAAAGCGAGGCTTAACTTTATTTCATACTGCCTAAAGAAATAGAATAAAATATAAAAGAATCCAAAATTTCAGTCTATCCACTTATTCAATAAACATTCATACATAAAATAACCAAGATTCTACTCAGGCGTCCCTGGAAGAATCAACATTTAGCTGTCATCATCAAACTGCTGTCTTATCTCCTGGACCTTGAACAGTTCAATTCAATATTGTTAAGGACAGTCCTTTATATGAACAAACTTTCAAAACTGTGTCCAATATGCATAATAGTAAAAATAAATGTTAGCTACGATGGACTCTGTAAGACAAATATAATGTGAAAGTTTCACTCTTTTTCTGTTACAAGTGAATCCTCTTTAAATATAAAACTTGCTTGATATTCAAAGGGCCATAGTAATCGGATCTCTCACACATACAAAGCGCACTTTCAATCAAAGCAGCAGCACATTAGTATGTTAGTGCGTTTTTAGCAAAGCAGAAGCCGTTAATTTGTTCAGCATATGTATAGAGGTTCATCTGTATTTTCACTCGGCACACTCTAAGACTTTTGAATTACCCACTTTCAAACCACACTTGCGGTAGGGCAGAGTTAAGCCTGAGTTCAGCTACACACAGAGTGAGTGGACAATAGTTGGGAGCATTACATCTGATCGAGAGAGCACGGAACCGCAAGTATCGTATGAACTAACATGCATGTTATAAACTGGCCAGTCTTTACATTAACACTGGAAACAAGACGATGCTAGAGATAATATATGACGGGATAATGCTGGTATGAGTCATACAACTTGTGCATATGTTTAGCCTTATATGAACTGTGATACTCTGTGTGTAGCTGAACTCAGGCTTAACTCTGCCCTGCCGCAAGTGTGGTTTGAAAGTGGGTAATTCAAAAGTCTTAGAGTGTGCCGAGTGAAAATACAGATGAACCGCTATACATATGCTGAACAAATTAACGGCTTCTGCTTTGCTAAAAACGCACTAACATACTAATGTGCTGCTGCTTTGATTGAAAGTGCGCTTTGTATGTGTGAGCGATCCGATTACTATGGCCCTTTGAATATCAAGCAAGTTTTATATTTGAAGAGGATTCACTTGTAACAGAACAGAACAGAACAGAACAGAAACTTTCACATTATATTTGTCTTACAGAGTCCATTGGAGCTAACATTTATTTTTACTATTATGCATATTGGACACAGTTCTGAAAGTTTGTTCATATAAAGGACTGTCCTTAACAATATTGAATTGAACTGTTCAAGGTCCAGGAGATAAGACAGCAGTTTGATGACAGCTAAAAGTTGATTCTTCCAGGGACGCCTGAGTAGAATCTTGGTTATTTTATGTATGAATGTTTATTGAATGAGTGGATAGACTGAAATTTTGGATTCTTTTATATTGTATTCTATTTCTTTAGGCAGTATGAAATAAAGTTAAGCCTTGCTTTTTGTAAAAAGATGTGCTGAGTTTTTTCAAGAGTAGATTTGTTGTAGTATATGAGGCAATACTAAACTCTTGCACCCTCCATATGATATTTAGATTAATTTCATTATCATTAGAGTATCATAGTGGTGCTGTGACTAGTGTAATTTTTTTTTTTTTAAATTTGGTTATATTGCTTGGGTTTTGCGCATGTGGGAAGTAGTGCGTGTATTTTAAGTTGAAAGTAAACACATTCTCTGGAGCCCAATTGAATTTAATGCACGTCGGGATATTGTGACTTCAGAGCTCTGGCTGTTACTCTAGAAAAAAAAAGTTGCACCAAAAACATTAAAAGTACATTTAAAAGTACAGTTGCACTCACAATAACACTATCTTATTACAATTATTGGGAAAAAATGCAATCTAAAGTTATAAGGGATCGAAGATATGAGATCTCAGGTGTATAAATGTATGTATGTATTTATGTGTGTATATATATATATATATATATATATATATATATATATATATATATATATATATATATATATATATATATATATATCTCAATATAAAAATAGGGGGATAAAAAAAAAGTAAGATAAAGAACAGAAAGAATTAATAGGATTCCGTAGCCAGCATTTCCCATATTGTTACAATATAAATAAAACAGAGAGTCAACACCTGAGGGAATACCAAAGAATCAGAATGCAACAATGTTATATATAGAATATATACATTTATTAACTACCTTTGTCTGAAACATATAAACAATCCTAGTTACCCCTAAATATATAAAAATTACACATCACTGCTATATATGACTGCTACTAACGTGCAGGAACTGCTTACCACAACAGCCATTAACCTGCATTTAACTGCTTATAACTTGAGCTATTTGTAATTTGCTCCATCTGGATGCACATTAGAATTACCTGCTGAATATTGCTGGACTGTACTAACTTTGATGTTTGAATTAGACATGCATACTTGTACTGGAACTAAGTAATTATGTTACCAGAGTCATCAAATGATTTATGTCTGTTCGGAAGCAGAGTATCTGTGTTTAATGAATGCCTATTGTATAAAACTAAGGCTTACTATTTGAAACGATCTTTATGATTGGTGTGCTTATGCAAATTATAGACATCTTATATTGAGCTTCTCTCTACCATGGCCATGGTTTTGTAATTTTTATATATTTAGTGGTAACTAGAATTGTTTATATGTTTTAGACAAAGGTAGTTAATAAATGTATATATTCTATATATAACATTGTTGCATTCTGATTCTTTGTTATCTTTGGTATTCCCTCAGGTGTTGACTCTCTGTTTTATTTATATTGTAACAATATGGGAAGTGCTGACTAAGGAATCCAATTCATTCTTTCTGTTCTTTATCTTACTTTTTTATCCCTCCCTTTTTTTTTTTTATATTGATATTATTCATTTTGATTCCTCCGGAGCACTCTAGGACACAGATAATTAGTTATCTCAGGTTTTTTCAATTATTTTATTAATTTAGAATGCGAGCTCAATCTGATTGGCTGATTGGATCAGCCAATCGGATTGAACATGATTCTGATTGGCTGATTCCATCAGCCAATCAGAAAATTCCTACCTTAATTCCGATTGGCTGATAGAATCCTATCAGCCAATCGGAATTCAAGGGACGCCATCTTGGATGACGTCCCTTAAAGGAACCGTCATTCGTCGGGAGACAACGGAAGAAGAGGATGGATCCGCGTCGCCTGCTTCAAGATGGACCCGCTCCGCACCGGATGGAAGAAGATCGAAGATGCCGCTTGGAGAAGATGTTTGCCGGTCCGGATGTCCTCTTCTTGCCGGATAGGAGGAAGACTTTGGAGCCTCTTCTGGACCTCTTCAGCCACCGGATGATGGATCGCCAACCCCCGCTTGGGTTGGATGAAGATGTTGGATCCAGGATGGATCGGTGATACCTGGATGGTGAAGACAAGGTAGGAAGATCTTCAGGGGCTTAGTGTTAGGTTTATTTAAGGGGGGTTTGGGTTAGATTAGGGGTATGTGGGTGGTGGGTTGTAATGTTGGGGGGGGGGTATTGTATGTTTTTTTTTACAGGCAAAAGAGCTGAACTTCTTGGGGCATGCCCCGCAAAGGGCCCTGTTCAGGGCTGGTAAGGTAAAAGAGCTTTTAACTTTTTTAATTTAGAATAGGGTAGGGAATTTTTTATTTTGGGGGGCTTTGTTATTTTATTAGGGGGCTTAGAGTAGGTGTAATTAGTTTAAAATTGTTGTAATATTTTTCTTATGTTTGTAAATATTTTTTTATTTTTTGTAACTTAGTTCTTTTTTATTTTTTGTACTTTAGCTAGTTTATTTAATTGTATTTATTTGTAGGAATTGTGTTTAATTAATTTATTGATAGTGTAGTGTTAGGTTAATTGTAGGTAATTGTAGGTAGTTTATTTAATTAATTTATTGATAGGGTAGTGTTAGGTTTAATTATATCTTAGGTTAGGATTTATTTTACAGGTAAATTTGTTATTATTTTAACTAGGTAACTATTAAATAGCTATTGTACCTGGTTAAAATAATTACCAAGTTGCCTGTAAAATAAATATTAATCCTAAAATAGCTACAATATAATTATAATTTATATTGTAGCTATATTAGGATTTATTTTACAGGTAAGTATTTAGCTTTAAATAGGAATAATTTATTTAATAAGAGTTAATTTATTTCGTTAGATGTAAATTATATTTAACTTAGGGGGGTGTTAGTGTTAGGGTTAGACTTAGCTTTAGGGGTTAATCCATTTATTATAGTAGCGGTGAGCTCCGGTCGTCAGATTAGGGGTTAATAATTGAAGTTAGGTGTCGGCGATGTTAGGGAGGGCAGATTAGGGGTTAATACTATTTATGATAGGGTTAGTGAGGCGGATTAGGGGTTAATAAGTGTAGGCAGGTGTCGGCGATGTTGAGGGGGCAGATTAGGGGTTAATAAATATAATATAGGGGTCGGCGGTGTTAGGGGCAGCAGATTAAGGGTACATAAGGATAACGTAGGTGGCGGCGCTTTGCGGTCGGAAGATTAGGGGTTAATTATTGTAAGTAGCTGGCGGCGACGTTGTGGGGGGCAGATTAGGGGTTAATAAATATAATCTAGGGGTCGGCGGTGTTAGGGGCAGCAGATTAGGGGTACATAGGGATAACGTAGGTTGCGGCGGTTTACGGAGCGGCAGATTAGGGGTTAAAAAAATATGCAGGGGTCAGCAATAGCGGGGGC
This sequence comes from Bombina bombina, assembly GCF_027579735.1. NCBI lineage: Eukaryota > Metazoa > Chordata > Amphibia > Anura > Bombinatoridae > Bombina > Bombina bombina. Next base: position 1,283,003,224 of record NC_069500.1, read on the forward strand.
AGCAGATTAGGGGTTAATACGTGTAAGGGTAGGGGTGTTTAGACTCGGGGTACATGTTAGGGTGTTAGGTGCAGACGTAGGAAGTGTTTTCCCATAGGAAACAATGGGGCTGCGTTAGGAGCTGAACGCTGCTTTTTTGCAGGTGTTAGGTTTTTTTTCAGCTCAAACAGCCCCATTGTTTCCTATGGGAGACTCGTGCACGAGCACGTTTTTGAGGCTGGCCGCGTCCGTAAGCAACTCTGGTATCGAGAGTTGCATTTGCGGTAAAAATGCTCTACGCTCCTTTTTTGGAGCCTAACGCAGCATTTGTTTGAACTCTCGATACCAGAGTTAAATTTATGGTGCGGCCAGAAAAAAACCCGCGGAGCGTTAACAGCCCTTCTACCGCCAAACTCCAAATCTAGGCCTAAGTGTTTTATCAACTGTTTTTTCTCCAAATATGATTTCAATGCATTAGCAATGTGCTGAAAAACAAACCATTCCCAATCAAGCACTTTACAGCATTACTTTTCAGCATTCATGACCCTATAAAGTCGCACAATATCACCAACATAACTGGCAGAAATGCAGCCCCAAACCAGGACAGAACCTCCACCATGTTTCATTGAAGGCCGCAAGCACTTATTCTTCAAACTCTCTCCAGCATTTTCTTCTCGCATATTGGACTGAAAACTTTCAAACTTGGATTTTTCACTCCATAATACTCTTTTCCACTGATCTTTATTCTAGTCTTCGTGAGCTTTAGAATATCTTAGCTTTTTTACCCTGTTCCCCTTCCGAAAAAGTGGTTTCTTGGCTGCTGCCCTTCCACAAAGACCATTCCTGTTCAAGCTTCTTCGGACTGTAGAAGTGTCAACTTGGCATCCCGATGAAGCTGTCAGATGCTGACCCAGGTCCTTGCTGGACTTCTTCCGGTCTCTCAAAGAAGAAACTTTGAGAAGCTTCTCATCAGATTTTGAATGTTTTCTTGGCCTTCCAGACTTTGTTTTTTCCTTGATCTTTCCTGATTCTTCAAATTTCTTTATAGCAGCTTCAATACCACAACTTGAGTATCCAGTTTGTTTGCTTATTTCCCTTTGAGAGTGACCTTGCTGATGCAAAAACAGAATTTATGCTTACCTGATAAATTACTTTCTCCAACGGTGTGTCCGGTCCACGGCGTCATCCATTACTTGTGGGAAATATTCTCCCCCACAGGGAAAGGCAAGGAGAGCACACAGCAAGAGCTGTCCATATAGCTCCCCCTCTGGCTCCGCCCCCCCAGTCATTCGACCGACGGTTAGGAGAAAAAGGAGAAACTATAGGGTGCCGTGGTGACTGTAGTGTATAAAGAAATTTTTTTTTAACCTGATTAGGAAACCAGGGTGGGCTGTGGACCGGACACACCGTTGGAGAAAGTAATTTATCAGGTAAGCATAAATTCTGTTTTCTCCAACATTGGTGTGTCCGGTCCACGGCGCCATCCATTACTTGTGGGAACCAATACCAAAGCTTTAGGACACGGATGAAGGGAGGGAGCAAATCAGGTTACCTAAATGGAAGGCACCACGGCTTGCAAAACCTTTCTCCCAAAAATAGCCTCCGAAGAAGCATAAGTATCAAATTTGTAGAATTTGGCAAAAGTGTGCAGAGAGGACCAAGTCGCTGCCTTACATATCTGATCAACAGAAGCCTCGTTCTTGTAGGCCCAAGTGGAAGCCACAGCCCTAGTAGAGTGAGCTGTGATTCGGTCAGGAGGTTGCCGTCCGGCAGTCTCATAAGCCAATCGGATAATGCTTTTCAGCCAGAAAGAGAGAGAGGTAGCAGTAGCTTTTTGACCTCTCCTCTAACCAGAGTAAACGACAAACAAAGATGAGGTTTGTCTAAAATCGTTTGTTGCTTCTAAGTAGAACTTTAAAGCACGAACAACATCTAAATTGTGTAACAAACGTTCCTTCTTTGAAACTGGATTCGGACACAGAGAAGGAACAACTATTTCCTGGTTAATATTCTTGTTGGAAACAACTTTTGGAAGAAAACCAGGCTTAGTACGCAAAACAACCTTATCTGAATGGAAAACCAGATAGGGTGGATTACATTGCAAAGCAGATAATTCAGAAACTCTTCTAGCAGAAGAAATAGCAACCGAAAATAGAACTTTCCAAGATAATAACTTAATATCTATGGAATGTAAAGGTTCAAACGGAACCCCTTGAAAAACTGAAAGAACTAAATTTAGACTCCAAGGAGGAGTCATGGGTCTGTAAACAGGCTTGATTCTAACCAAAGCCTGAACAAAAGCTTGTACATCTGGCACAGCTGCCAGTCGTTTGTGTATCAAGACAGATAAAGCAGAAATCTGTCCTTTTAGAGAACTAGCTGACAACCCTTTATCCAAACCTTCTTGGAGAAAGGAGAGAATCTTTGGAATTTTAATCTTACTCCAGGAGAATCCCTTGGATTCACACCAGCAGATATATTTTTTCCATATTTTATGGTAAATCTTTCTAGTCACAGGTTTTCTGGCTTGGACCAGAGTATCTATCACAGAATTCAAAAACCCACGCTTGGATAAAATTAAGCGTTCAATTTCCAAGCAGTCAGCTGCAGAGAAACTAGATTTGGATGTTCGAATGGACCTTGTACTAGAAGATCCTGTCTCAAAGGTAGCTTCCATGGTTGAGCCGATGACATATTCACCAGGTCTGCATACCAAGTCCTGCGTGGCCACGCAGGAGCTATCAGAATCACCGAGGCCTTCTCCTGTTTGATGCTGGCTATGAGCCTGGGAAGGAGAGGAAACGGTGGAAACACATATGCTAGGTTGAACGACCAAGGCGCCACTAATGCATCCACTAGAGTCGCCTTGGGATCCCTGGATCTGGACCCGTAGCAAGGAATCTTGAAGTTCTGACGGGACGCCATTAGATCCATGTCTGGAATGCCCCATAATTGGTTTAACTGAGCAAAGACCTCCGGGTGGAGTTCCCACTCCCCCGGATGGAAAGTCTGATGACTCAAATAGTCCGCCTCCCAGTTGTCTACTCCTGGGATGTGAATAGCGGATAGATGGCAGGAGTGATTCTCTGCCCATTGGATAATCTTGGTTACTTCCTTCATCGCTAGGGAACTCTTTGTTCCCCCCCTGATGATTGATGTACGCAACAGTCGTTATGTTGTCCGACTGAAATCTTATGAACCTGGCTTCCGCTAGCTGAGGCCAAGCCAGGAGCGCATTGAATATTGCTCTTAGTTCCAAAATGTTTATCGGGAGAAGCAACTCTTCCCGAGACCATAGGCCCTGAGCTTTCAGGGAGTCCCAGACCGCGCCCCACCCCAAGAGGCTGGCGTCGGTCGTGACGATGACCCACTCATTCCCTGAGACAGGTGATCCTGGGTCAACCACCAGAGAAGTGAGTCCCTGGTTACCTGGTCTACTTGAATTTGGGGAGACAAGTCTGTATAGTCCCCATTCCACTGATTGAGTTCCAGCCTTGCATGGGCTTCCAAGCGGGTTTGGGCTGGGCCGCGTTACCTTCTTGTCTAGCGGCAGAGGAGTTATTAGCCGGTCCGTTCCTGAAATTGCGAAAGGAAGGAAAATTAGACTTGTTCTTAGCCTTAAATGGCCTATCCTGTGGGAGGGCATGGCCCTTTCCCCCAGTGATGTCTGAAATAATTTCCTTCAATTCCGGCCCAAAAAGGGTCTTACCCTTGAAAGGAATATTAAGTAACTCAGTCTTGGACGACACATCTGCCGACCAGGATTTTAGCCAAAGCGCCCTCTGCGCTAGTATAGCAAAACCTGAGTTTTTCGCCGCCAATTTCGTTATTTGAAAGGCGGCATCCAATATAATGGAATTAGCTAATTTCAATGCGTGAATTCTGTCCATGACTTCTTCATAGGAAGTCTCTTTCTGGAGCGACCTTTCTAGTTCCTCGAACCAAAAGGACGCCGCTGAAGTGACAGTAATAACACACGTAGCTGGTTGAAGGATGAACCCTTGCTGAACAAAAATCTTTTTAAGCAATCCTTCCAATTTTTTATCCATAGGATCTTTGAAAGCGCAGCTGTCCTCTATAGGAATAGTGGTGCGCTTCGCTAGTGTTGAAACAGCTCCCTCAACCTTCGGGACCGTCTGCCATGCGTCCCTTCTAAGGTCTACTATGGGAAACATTTTCTTAAATAAAGGAGGTGGGGCAAAGGGTACACCTGGCTTCTCCCACTCCTTTTCCACTATGTTTGCTACCCTTTTGGGTATTGGAAAAGCGTCGTCGTGCACTGGGACCTCTAAAAATTTGTCCAATTTGCACAACTTCTCTGGTACTACCATAAAATCACAGTCATCCAGAGTAGCTAATACCTCCTTTAGCAAAGCGTGGAGATGTTCTAGCTTAAACTTAAATGCTACTATCAGGTTCTGTCTGTTGAGAAATTTTTCCTGAGTCTGAAATTTCACCCTCAGACAGCCCTTCCCTCACAGCCAATTCCGATTGATGTGAGGGTAAAATAGATAAAGCATCGTCAGCGTCTGATTATTCATCCCTTTTATCTGTATTTAAAGCTGAACAATCACGCTTTCTCTGAAATGCTGGCAGTTTGGATAAAAGATTTGCTATAGAATTATCCACTACTGCTGTTAATTGTTGCATAGAAATAAGCACTGGCACGCTAGGTGTCGCCTGCGCGGGCAAAGCTGGTGTAGACACAGAAGGAGAGGATGTAGAACTATCCCCACTACCTTCATTAGATAAATCATCTTGGGCAACATTATGAAATGTAACAGAGCTGTCCTCATTTTGTTTGGACGCTATGGCACAATTAACACAAACACTCAAAGGGGGAACCACATTTGTCTCTACACACACAGAACATAGGTTATCTGATGGCACAGACATGTTAAACAGATTTAGGCAGGCAAACAATGCAATAAAAACGATTTTAAACAAAAACGTTACTGTCTCTTTAAATAATAAAATGACACACTTTATTTCTGAATGTTCAAAAAACTATGAAGGCAATATCCGATTTTTCTGAAATTTGGACCCCAGTGTCTTAATGCTTAGAAAGTATTGCACAGCAAATATGGAGACTCTAGCTCTTAAAACAAGCAAAACGGAGCTAATTGTTGGATTTAACCGTTTTTATACACCACAATCACTGCTACAGCATTGCTGCAGCTTTTACCTTCCTTAGGGGTCAACCATCCACAGAAATAAGCCTTCTGGAGTCACTTTCTGAGCCACAGGACCCTCTCACATGGAACTGCATGCACTGCCTTGGAATCAAATACGCAGCTGAAGTGCCAAAATGAGGCCTCCTCCCTCAGTACACTAGAGTGAAGGGGCCTTCCTGACTAGATTTAGGTGTCTAAAGCAAGCCAGATCAATAAAAAATGTCCCCAAGTGTATATGAGCTTATAAAACATTTCAATTGCCATCATATTGTAATAAAAAACAATCGATTTGGCCCCTAACAGTGTCTACCAGCATAAAAATCAAAAGGGGGAAGCCTGTTATCTTCTTTGCTGAGGTGAAAGAAAAATGGCTTACCGTTTTCCCTGAGGGGAAAAATGACTGTCATCTAGCATTAGCCTGTGTTGTTAGAAGGAGACTAGTTATACCTGAAGCAGATGAGTCTGCAAACTGTTACCCCCAACTGAAGTTCTCTGGTTTCAACAGTCCTGCGTGGTAACAGAAATGGATTTTAGTTACTTGTGCTAAAATCATAGCCCTCTTAAACAGAAATCTTCATCACTTTTCTGTTGTAGAGTAAATAGTACAAGCCAGCACTATTTTAAAATAACAAACTCTTGATAGAAGAATAAAAAACTACAACTAACACCACAAACTCCTCACCATCCCCGTGGAGATGCTACTTGTTCAGAGCAGCAAGGAGAATGACTGGGGGGGCGGAGCCAGAGGGGGAGCTATATGGACAGCTCTTGCTGTGTGCTCTCCTTGCCTTTCCCTGTGGGGGAGAATATTTCCCACAAGTAATGGATGACGCCGTGGACCGGACACACCAATGTTGGAGAAAGTATGATTTTATGTCTGTCAAATTCTATGATCTTTGGCATTTTGAATGGAATGATTTGATTGAAAGTTGGTCTTATTAGCAAGCATCCAATGTGTTAAACTCATACCACATGTTTATATAATGCTCAAGCATGTCTTGCACAAACGTGGTGTTATAGACCTTTTTCACAGCAGTCATTTTGACATTAAATAGTAGGACAAATACAGGTGTTAGCAATTACATTAATTAGGGTCTCATTCCATTTAGGTTTACGAGAGCAACGTTCCTGCTATTGCTCAAGTGTAAGGGCAGGTCACACTAAATACTTGCCACTTTTGCCTATAGAAGCTGTGTTTTCTGATTTTTTTTTTGTTTCTAAATACTTAATATATATATATATATATATACACACACATACAAGTACATTGGAGCCCTGCTTCATAACTGTTTCTGGCCTGAAGGCTCGCCGAAAACAAAGGGCATCAAGCATCATGAAACTGCTTACCTGGATAACTGGGGAGGTAAATTAAATCTGCTTCTAAGGTCCACCAAGAGCTTCAAGGTTCCGGAAAAATGGAGCTAAGAAATATGAAGATACTGGCCTCAGTTGAATCAGGACAAAAAGTTGAACAATTATAAATAAGATAGAAGTAAGCATGATGATAATATTTAGGCATCTAAAATCTTAGTCTGCCATGACTGTCGCCTGGAAATGTTCCTACTTGGTACCTACATTCCTATATGACCTTTTCTTTTTAAAATCTGCTTGAATTGCTCTAACTTGAACAGTAGTAATATTTTATAGGTTTATGACATACCTTATTGTATTTTATAGCTTTCTATTAACCTTTTGTATATACCCCCATTTTTCTCAATAGGTCTCTGAGCCAGTGTGCATATTAATATAATGAGTGAACCTAATAATCTCATGATGCCCCATCCACCTCTAAAATAAATTGAAAACATGTTTTTTTCATATATCATCCAGAAATATTGTTTGAATCATCGAGTAAAGCTAAAATTGGTTATTTTATTTGTACCTTTATCTCAAATTCCATTTATTTTTATGTCTATAAGCTAATGGTTCTCTTTTATATTTTTTATTACAGTGACTGTGGTGTTTTATAGTTAATAATGAAGGATATGTGGATAGTATATATATAAAGCTTAATATTAGTAATCATAATAAAATGTTACTACCAGTGCATATTGAGCATGCAATGTTAAGATCTCATTGCCAAGGAAACTGAAAAATATTCTAGGTTTATACATTTAGAGCTGGTCATTGTAACATAGAAGACTTTCTGTGATTAACTGTTACTTTTTTTTAGCTAATTCTCATTTCTCAGATGCAACATCATGTGCAGTTTGTAAGCAGTATCATGACATAAAAATATAGCCAAGCAAATATTTTTAAAGTCCTCAAACACAATAATTTGCAATTGCTTAAGGGCTGTGGACATTCACAAGGACCCCAAAAGCTTTTGAAGGGCAATGAGGAACGTATGGCTAAATATTTATTCATTTGTGCTAACATTTTTATTTTGTTTTGTTTTGTTTCAGGTTAATTATTTATTTTATTAATATATTTTATATATTTTGCATTTTCATTTGTTAACATATGTCCTGTTTGATCAAAAATATTTTGTAATTCAAAACTTTTTTTTCTAGGACTTTGTTATGGGTCTTTCTACTTTGCTACGAGGGACCATACAAGAAAAGTTAAACTGGGCTTTTAATTTATATGATATTAATAAAGATGGGTATATAACTAAAGAGGTAAGATTCCTTGGCCCATATTTTGATTCCAATTCAGTTACACATAGAAATTAATTCTTAGGATAGCCTTATGAATGATCCAGGTGTTCTATAGTTCCCTTCCAGTAGTATTTGTTGTAACCATATTTTATACCATCAATCAACCACAATTTCTGTAAACTTACTCCTTGAGATCATGCCCCTTTGTTCAGATGTTGCTCTTTTTGAGAAAATATACCTTTTTTCTCAGCTTTATTAAATCTCTTAATATATTTGAAGGTTTCTACCATATCCCATCTCTCTCCTCTCTTTGCTAAAGCTATTTAGATGTAAGACCATGACTGATAAATTAAAGCTCTGTAGGATTATTAAGTGTTACTCACAGCAACAAAATATACATTTGTATTTTAAAATACTTAACATTAATGCATGTGGTATCTAGCTGCCATTTGTAAAAAGTGAGCCAGTAAAAAATACGGTTGCAATTAAATGCAAGTGGTGACATGCCCATGGTTACCCATTTGTCATTATACTCACTTCAGATAATGCATAGGTAAAGTCACAAAACAGGAGGTAAAATGTGACACTAATATTTACCTATATAATACAGATACCAGTGCTAAGCCAATATATTATATGGCATTGCTCATAACAATATTCTGTATCTGTCCTTATGGCATTAACCCAATTCCACCAGGGCCCCTGTGACAATAAACCCTTTATTTTACCCCCAAAGTGCACTAACCCTCCCTAGAACTGAAGATGCCACCACAATTAAACCACAACCACCAGACCTGTGTTTCAGATCACATTTTTAAAACACCATGGGACAGATTAACCAAATAAGGTAGCAAAAAAGTATAGAGCAGAGTCAAATGTACAAGATACCAGTGTTATGCCAATATATTAAATGGGATTGCTCTTAACAATAATCTGTATCTGTTCTTATAGTATTAACCCTATAACACCCGGGGACATATGACAATAAACCCCTTACTGTACCCCCAAAGTACATTAACCCCTACTAGTACTTAAGAGGCCACAGCAATTATCCCGTAACTCCCAGAAATGTTTCAGAATTCTTGAGTGCCACGCCCACCAACACATGCACACCACAACAAAACATACTCCAAACAAAACACCTCACCTAATGTAACTTCCACCATGAGGAATCCCCCACGCTTTAAAGATTCCATCCAATGAGACCTCCACATCTACAAAGTCACTTTGCAACAGTGCAATTTTCTCTCAGATAAATCCAACAGCCACAAACTTTCACAAGGTACCAATAACCCATTGATTCACCCCTACTACCCCCAGTGTGAGGACTGCCAGCATATGAGGAACCTCTATCCATGACCCTCATATGCAATACCCCTTCCATTATCATAAGCAATTCCCATTAATTAGTTTCTAATGCAGGGATCCTCTTCTATGTATTTTACAACCTTAATGTACCATACAACCTTTTTATGAAACAAATCTAAGCCTCTTTCAGCAACACTTAATAAAAGATAAAAGATCAAAAAGCCAATGCCTAATCAGTCTCTCCAGGTAATCCAGCCAATAAAAAAATGCATCTTAATTTACAGACTTTCTGAAGATACTTGTTTAGTTAACTATTCAAGTCAGTTTATAAGAAACAAAACTTGAATGAATACAACATAGTAAAATATATATTTATATGAACTTGTTGGACATCCCATTCCAATAACATGGGTATTGAAATGGAGTTGTCCCCTACTTTGTGGCTTTAACACCTGCTACTTTTCTAGGAAGCCTTTACACAAGATTTTTGAGTGTGCATGCTTTACAAATCACTTGGCAATGCACATGTTAAAGGGGCAGTCTAGTCAAAATTAAACTTTCATGATTCAGATAGGGCATGTAATTTTAAACAACTTTCCAATTTACTTCTATTATCTAATTTGCTCAGTTCTTTAGATATCCTTTGTTGAAGAAATAGCAATACACATGTGTGAGCCAATCACACAAGGCCTCTATGTGCCGCAACCAATCAGCAGCTACTGAGCATATCTAGATATGCTTTTCAGCAAGTGATATCAAGAGAATGAAGCAGATGAGATAATAGAAGTAAATTAGAAAGTTGTTTAAAATGACATGCTCTTTCTAAATCAGGAAAGAAAAAATTGGGTTTCATGTCCCTTTAATATAAGGCTTGTGTACAGCTGCTTGGCCATAACAATCCATTTTATGAAGCTGCTAATGCACAGATCTTGTGCTGATAGCAGTTTGGAACTCTATAGTGAGTGATGGGCTGTTGTTACTTCTAGAAACTCCCACTTCACAATAATAGCACTAACAGTTGACCGGGCCATATCTAGTAGGGAAGAAATTTCATAAATGTACTTGTGTCATAGGTGGCATCCTATGACAATTAAAATATGTATATGGTAGCTGTGTGCTTAAACCATACTTTAAGCCTAACTTTTAATATCCAACCCTTCACCAATGGACATTCACATAAGTATGCTCTTTTCAGCAAGAATGAATTTACTAAATTAATATATACAGAGAAAACAATATTTATTCCTGATAATGATAAAAACAACTCCGGTAGATGAGTATATTTGTATTTATTCATTTATAAAATATTTTACCAGGAAGGATACATTGAGATTTCTCTTGTTTTCAAGTATGTCCTGGGTCCACAAAACATTGCATTGATACAATAGGGTACAATAAAATACAAAAACAATAATAATACACAATATATGCAAAATTGAACAAAGAACATGTAGGAAATATATAATCAACCTTGACGGGTGCATTTTGTTTTGAGATATGTAGAGAGGGATCTCTTTAAGGATTTTAGGCTTGGGGAAGGTTTGAAAGTGTGCGGGAGGTCGCTCCATAATTGTGGTGCTCTGTAGGAAAAGGAGGATTGAGCTGCTTACTTTTTGTATTGAGGCAAACTAAATAATGTGCTGATACTGGATCAGAGGGTATAGGAGGTGGGAACAGCCGGTGAGAGCATTCTGCTCAGGTAGGGTGGGAGCTTCCCAGAAAAGCTCTTAAACACAAGGCTAGAAAGATGGAGGGTGCGTCTGGATTCCAGCGACAGCCAGTTTAGTTCTTTTAAAGGGACATTATACACTCGTTTTTTATTTGCATAAATGTTTTGTAGATGATCTATTTATATAGCCAATAATGTTTTTTTTTTTTTAAAAATGTATAGTTTTGCTTATTTTTAAAAAACATTGCTCCGATTTTCAAACTCCTAACCAAGCCCCAAAGTTTTATAAGAATACCGTCAGCTACCTACTCCAGCTTGCTCCTGTTTGTGTAAAGTGTCTTTTCATATGCAAAAGAAGGGGGAGGGGGCAGTGTCTTATTTCCCACTTGCAGTGGGCTTTCCAGCTACCTTTTCAAAAGAGCTAAACTGAGAGCTTTTAAGTAAGTTTTTAAACAGTTTTATACTGGATTTTTATATCAGTATCTGTGCATCATATTCTTTATAGTAGTGTTGATTAGATGCAGTAATATGAAAATGAGTGTATACTGTCCCTTTAACATGTCACAATGGTGGGTCCTTTAGTTACATTGTAGCACAAAGCGGTAGAACGAGTTATACAATGTATTACGTTTATTAGGGTGAGTATATACCTAAAATATAGTAAACTAATACCTAAAAATAGAAGCAAATCACAATCTAAAAAAGCAAATCACAATCAAAAGATTGCTATAATTCTTAAATTGCGTTCTGCTTCTATTTTTAGGTATTAGTTTACCATATTTTAGCTATATACTCATCTACACGAGTTGTTTTATTTTATTATCACAAATAAATATTGTATAATCTACTATACACCAGTGTATATATTAAGTTAGTATATAACTTCTTGCTGAAAAGCATCCTATGACAATGCTATGTTTAAAGTCACTAAGCTCTTCAGTGCAGCCCATTGTAGTGCCAATGTTTGTCTATGGAGGTTTCATGTATATGTGCTAGATTTTATGCAATGGATGTAGTTAAAACACCTGAACTCAACAATAAGTATGGGTGTCCACATACTTTTGGCCATATAATGTATATTTTAGAAAAAGGAATGAGCCATTTGACACATAAAAGTACACTGTAAAAAGAAATGGTGCTATTGACCCCTAGCATACTAACTGCCAGATTACGAGTTTTGTCGGTAAAGACTTGCGTTGCTAACGAGCCTTTTTTTTTCCAGCACTCACTTTAAACAACGCTGGTATTACAAGTTTTCTGAATGGCTGCGTTAGCCTCAGAAAAGTGAGCGTTGAGCAAATTTAGCTCCACTTCTCACTGTAATACCAGCGTTGCTTACGGTAGCGGTAAGCTGGCTAAAACGTGCTCGTGCACAATTTCCCCATAGGAAACAATGGGGCTGAGCTGCCTGAAAAAAAAAAACTAACACCTGCAAAAAAGCAGCGTCCAGCTTCTAACACAGCCCCATTGTTTCCTATGGGGAAATTAATTTTATGTCTGCACCTAACACCCTAACATGAACCCCGAGTCTAAACACCCCTAATCTTATACTTATTAACCCCTAATCCACCGCCCCCCACATCGTCACCACCTACATTATACTATTAACCCCTAATCTGCCGCTCCGGACACCTCCGCCACCTACATTATACTTATGAACCCCTAATCTGCTGCCCCCAACATCGCCAACACCTACATTATATTTTTTAACCCCTAATCTGCCGCCTCCAACGTCGCCACAACCTAACTACACTTATTAACCCCTAATCTGCTGACCAGACATCGCCGCTACTTTAATAAATATATTAACTCCTAAACCGCCGCTCTCCCGCCTCGCAAATACTAGTTAATTTTCTCTTGTAAGGGGTATCCAGTCCACGGATCATCCATTACTTGTGGTATTTATTCTCATTCCCAACAGGAAGTTGCAAGAGGACACCCACAGCAGAGCTGTAATATAGCTCCTCCCCTAACTGTCATAGCCAGTCATTCTCTTGCAACTCTCAACAAGCTAGGATGTTGTAGGAGAGAGTGGTTAAATATAGTTAGTTTATTTTCTTCAATCAAAAGTTTGTTATTTTTAAATAGTACCGGAGTTGTGCTATTTTATCTCAGGCAGTAAATAGAAGAAGAATCTGCCTGAGGTTTCTATGATCTTAGCAGGTTGTAACTAAGATCCATTGCTATTCTCACATATGTCTGAGGGGATTACACAGATGAGGTAACTTCAGCAAGAGAATGGCGTGCAGTTTATTCTGCTATCAGGTATGTGCAGTTATAATTTTTTCTAGAGATGGAAAACACTAGAAAATGCTGCTGATACCGGATTAATGTAAGTTAAGCCTGAATACAGTGATTTAATAATGACTGGTATCATGCTTACTCCCAGGGGTAATACCCTTATGATATTGCAATATAAACGTTTGCTGGCATGTTTAATCGTTTTTATATATGCATTGGTGATAAAACGTTATTGGGGCCTAGTTTTTTTCCAAATGGCTGGCTTAAATTTTGATTATAAACAGTTTTACTGAGGCTTTCCACTGTTATAGTATAAAAGTTACAGTTGGTGCAGTTAAAATTACAAACTGTGACATCCAGCTTCCCTCAGGAGTCCCCTGTATGCTATAGGACATCTATAAAGGGCTCAAAGGCTTTCCAAAGTCGTTTATTGGGGAAGGTAGGACCACAGCTTGCTGTGGCAGTTGGTTGTGACTGTTAAAAAAAAAAAAATGTGTACCAAATGTACTGATTTCATTTTATGCAATAAAGATCATTTTCTGTTTTAAAAAAAATTATCACCAGAGGAATCTGACGAGGGGAAAGTTATGCCGACTAACTCTCCCCACGTGTCAGACCCTTTGACTCCCGCCCAAGGGACTCACGCTCAAATGGCGCCAAGTACATCTAGGGCGCCCATAGCGTTTACTTTACAAGACATGGCGGCAGTCATGGATAATACACTGTCAGCGGTATTAGCCAGACTACCTGAACTTAGAGGTTAGCGAGATAGCTCTGGGGTGAGACAAAATGCAGAGCATACTGACGCTTTAAGAACCATGTCTGATACTGCCTCACAATATGCAGAAGCTGAGGAAGGAGAGCTTCAGTCAGTGGGTGATGTTAATGACTCAGGAAAGATACCTGATTCTAATATTTCTACATTTAAATTTAAGCTTGAACACCTCCGTGTGTTACTTAGGGAGGTTTTAGCTGCTCTGAATGACTGTGATACCATTGCAGTGCCAGAGAAATTTTGTAGACTGGATAAATGCTTTGCAGTGCCGGTGTGTACTGATGTTTTTCCAATACCTAAAAGGTTTACAGAAATTATTAATAAGGAATGGGATAGACCAGGTGTGCCGTTCTCTTCCCCTCCTATTTTTAGAAAAATGTTTTCCAATAGACGCAACCACACGGGACTTATGGCAGACAGTCCCTAAGGTGGAGGGAGCAGTTTCTACTCTAGCAAAGCGTACTACTATCCCTGTCGAGGACAGTTGTGCTTTTTTAGAGCCAATGGATAAAAAATTAGAAGGTTACCTTAAGAAAATATTTATTCAACAAGGTTTTATCCTACAGCCCATTGCATGCATTGCCCCTGTCACTGCTGCTGCGGCGTACTGGTTTGAGTCTCTGGAAGAGGCTTTACAGGTAGAGACTCCATTGGATGACATACTTGGCAAACTTAGAGCACTTAAGCTAGCCAATTATTTTATTTCTGATGCCAATGTTCATTTGAATAAACTAACGGCTAAGAATTCTGGTTTTGCTATACAGGCGCGCAGAGCGCTATGGCTTAAATCATGGTCAGCTGACGTGACTTTAAAATCTAAGCTACTTAACATTCCCTTCAATAGGCAGACCCTATTCGGGCCTGGTTTGAAGGAGATTATTGCAGATATCACGGGAGGAAAAGGTTGTGCCCTTCCTCAGGACAGGTCCAAATATAGGGCCAAACAGTCTAATTTTCGTGCCTTTCGAAACTTCAAGGCAGGTGCGGCATTAACTTCCTCTAATAATAAACAAGAGGGAACTTTTGCTCAATCCAAGACGGTCTGGAGACCAAACCAGACCTGGAAAAAAGGTAATCAGGTCAAAAAGCCTGCTGCTGCCTCTAAGACAGCATGAAGGAATGACCCCCTATCCGGTAACGGATCTAGTAGGGGGCAGACTTTCACTCTTCGCCCAGGCGTGGGCAAGAGATGTTCAGGATCCCTGGGCATTGGAAATTATATCCCAGGGATATCTTCTGGACTTCAAAGCTTCCCCCCAAAAGGGAGATTTCACCTTTCACAATTATCTGCAAACCAGATAAAGAGTGAGGCATTCTTACACTGTGTACGAGACCTCCTAGTTATGGGAGTGATCTATCCAGTTCCAAAGGAGGAACAGGGTTTTTACTCAAATCTGTTTGTGGTTCCCAAAAAAGAGGGGAACCTTCAGACCGATTTTGGATCTAAAGATCTTAAACAAATTCCTCAAAGTTCCATCGTTCAAGATGGAAACTATTCGTACCATCCTACCACTGATCCAGGAGGGTCAATATATGACTACAGTGGATCTAAAGGATGCTTATCTTCACATTCCGATACACAAAGATCATCATCGGTTTCTCAGGTTTGCCTTTCAAGACAGGCATTACCAGTTGTAGCTCTTCCCTTTGGATTAGCTACAGCCCCAAGAATCTTTACAAAGGTTCTAGGGTCGCTTTTGGCGGTCCTAAGGCCGCGGGGCATAGCAGTAGCCCCTTATTTAGACGACATCCTGATACAGGCGTCAAACTTCCAAATTGCCAAGTCTCATATGGACGTAGTACTGGCATTTCTGAGGTCGCATGGGTGGAAAGTGAACGAGGAAAAGTGTTCTCTATCCCCACTCACAAGAGTTTCTTTTCTAGGGACTCTGATAGATTCTATAGAAATGAAAATTTACCTTGACGGAGTCCAGGTTATCAAAGCTTCTAAATTCCTGTCGGGTTCTTCATTCCATTCCGTGCCCTTTGGTGGCTCACTGTATGGAAGTAATCGGCTTAATGGTAGCGGCAATGGACATAGTGCCGTTTGCACGCTTACATCTCAGACCGCTGCAACTATGCAGGCTCAGTCAGTGGAGCGGGGATTACACAGATTTGGCCCCTCAACTGAATCTGGACCAAGAGACCAGGGATCCTCTTCCCTGGTGGCTATCTCGGGTCCATCTGTCCAAAGGTATGACCTTCGCAGGCCAGATTGGACTATTGTAACAACAAATGCCAGCCTTCTAGGTTGGGGTGCAGTCTGGAACTCCCTGAAGGCTCAGGGATCGTGGACTCAGGAGGAGTCTCTCCTTCCAATAAATATTCTGGAACTAAGAGTGATATTCAAGGCTCTTCAGGTTTGGCCTCAGTTACCAACTCTGAGGTACATCAGATTTCAGTCGGTCAACATCACGACTGTAGCTTACATCAACCATCGAGGGGGAACAAGAAGTTCCCTAGAGATGTTAGAAGTTTCAAAAATAATTCACTGGGCAGAGATTCACTCTTGCCACCTATCAGCTATCCATATCCCAGGTGTAGAGCACTGGGAGGCGGATTTTCTAAGTCATCAGACTTTTCATCCGGGAGAGTGGGAACTCCATCCGGAGGTATTTGCACAACTGATTCTCAGTTGGGGCAAACCAGAACTGGATCTCATGGCGTCTAGCCAGAACGCCAAGCTTCCGTGTTACGGATCCAGGTCCAGGGATCCCAAGGCGACACTGATAGATACTCTAGCAGCAGCCTGGTCTTTCAACCTGGCTTATGTGTTTCCACCGTTTCCTCTGCTCCCTCGACTGATTGCCAAGATCAAGCAGGAGAGAGCATCAGTGATTCTGATAGCACCTGCGTGGCCATGCAGGACCTGGTATGCAGATCTAGTGGACATGTCATCCTTTCCACCATGGTCTCTGCCTCTGAGACAGGACCTTCTACTTCAGGGTCCTTTCAACCATCCAAATCTAATTTCTCTGAGGCTGACTGCCTGGAGATTGAATGCTTGATTTTATCAAAGCGTGGCTTCTCCGAGTCAGTTATTGATACCTTAATACAGGCACGAAAGCCTGTCACCAGGAAAATTTACCCTAAGGTATGGCGTAGATATCTTTATTGGTGTGAATCCAAGGGTTACTCATGGAGTAAGGTCAGGATTCCTAGGATTTTATCTTTTCTCCAAGAAGGTTTGGAAAAAGGATTGTCAGCTAGTTTCTTAAAGGGACAGATTTTTGCTCTGTTTATTCTTTTGCACTAGCGTCTGGCAGATGTTCCAGACGTTCAGGCATTTTGTCAGGCTTTAGTTTGAATCAAGCCTGTGTTTAAACCTGTTGCTCCACCATGGAGCTTAAACTTGGTTCTTAAGGTTCTTCAAGGAGTTCCGTTTGAACCTCTTCATTCCATAGATATCAAACTTATCTTGGAAAGTTCTTTTTTTTTTTTTTTTTGGTAGCTATTTCCTCGGCTCGTAGAGTCTCTGAGCTATCTGCCTTACAATGTGATTCTCCTTATCTGATATCTGATTTTTCATACGGATAAGGTAGTCCTGCGTACCAAACCTGGGTTCTTACCTAAGGTGGTATCTAACAAGAATATCAATATTCCATCCTTGTTACACAATCTGGACGTGGTCTGTGCTTTAAAGTTTTACTTACAAGCTACTAAAGATTTTCGTCAAACATCTGCTTTGTTTGTTGTCTACTCTGGACAGAGGAGAGGTCAAAAGGCTTTGGCAACCTCTTTTTCTTTTTGGCTAAGAAGCTTAATCCGCTTAGCCTATGAGACTGCTGGACAGCAGCCTCCTGAAAGGATTACAGCTCATTCCACTAGAGCTGTGGCTTCCACTTGGGCCTTTAAAAATTAGGCTTCTGTTGAACAGATTTGCAAGGGGGCGACTTGGTCTTCGCTTCATACTTTTTCAAAATTTTACAAATTTGATACTTTTGCTTCTTCGGAGGCTATATTTGGGAGAAAGGTTTTACAGGCAGTGGTTCCTTCCATTTAAGTTCCTGCCTTGTCCCTCCCTTCATCCGTGTACTTTAGCTTTGGTATTGGTACCCACAAGTAATGGATGATCCGTGGACTGGATACACCTTACAAGAGAAAACACAATTTATGCTTACCTGATAAATTTATTTCTCTTGTGGTGTATTCAGTCCACGGCCCGTCCTGTCATTTTAAGGCAGGTAATTTTTAAATTTAAACTACAGTAACC
Organism: Bombina bombina; assembly: GCF_027579735.1. Lineage (NCBI taxonomy): Eukaryota > Metazoa > Chordata > Amphibia > Anura > Bombinatoridae > Bombina > Bombina bombina. Next base: position 1,283,021,183 of record NC_069500.1, read on the forward strand.
ACTACAACCTATGGTTCCTCCTTTCTCGGCTTGTTTTCGGTCGAATGACTGGCTATGACAGTTAGGGGAGGAGCTATATTACAGCTCTGCTGTGGGTGTCCTCTTGCAACTTCCTGTTGGGAATGAGAATATCCCACAAGTAATGGATGATCCGTGGACTGGATACACCACAAGAGAAATAAATTTATCAGGTAAGCATAAATTGTGTTTTTATTAAACCCTAATCTGCCTGCCCTAACATTGCTGACACCTACTTATATTTATTAACCCCTAATCTGCCACCCCCAATGTCGCCGCTACTATAATAAAGTTTTTAACCCCTAAACCTGTCTAACCCTAACCCTAACACCCCCCTAATTTAAATATAATTTAAATACATCTAAATATAATATCTACAATTAAATAAATTATTCCTATTTAAAACTAAATACTTACCTGTAAAATAAACCATAAGATAGCTACAATATAACTAATAGTTACATTGTAGCTATCTTATTATTTATATTTATTTTACAGGCAACTTTGTATTTATTTTAACTAGGTACAATAGTTATTAAATAGTTATTAACTATTTAATAACTACCTAGTTAAAATAAGTACAAAATTATAAAATGAATCCTAACCTAAGTTACAATTACACCTAACACTACACTATCATTAAACTAATTACCTAAACTATCTACAATTAATTACAATTAAATTCAATAAACTAAATTATGAAAAAAAAAACACTAAATTATGAAGAAAAAAATTACAGAAAATAAAAAAATTACAAGAAGTTTAAACTAATTACACCTAATCTAGGCCCCCTAATAAATTAACCCCCGCCCCCCAAATAATAAAAAGCCCTACCCTATACTAAATTACAAATAGCCCCCTTAAAAGGGCCTTTTGCGGGGCATTGCCCCAAAGTAATCAGCTCTTTTACCTGTAAAAAAAAGAATACAATACCCCCCAACATTACAACCCACCACCCACACCCCCATACTCTAAAACCCACCCAATCCCCCCTTAATAAAACTTAACACTACCCCAATGAAGATCACCCTACCTTGAGCCGTCTTCACCCAGCCGGGCACCATTGGTCATCCGATCCGTCCAGAAGTCTTCATCCTATGGGCCAGAAGAGGACATCCAGACCGGCAGAAGTCTTCATCCTATCCGGGCAGAAGAGGACATCCGGACTTGGGAGTAGGCTTTATCCAAGCGGCATCTTCTATCTTCATCCATCCGATGAGGAGCGACTCCATCTTGAAGACATCCGGCGCCGAGCATCCTTCCAGCACGACGAACTAACGACGAATGACGGTTCCTTTAAATTACGTCATCCAAGATGGCGTCCCTCGAATTCCAATTGGCTGATAGGATTCTATCAGCCAATCGGAATTAAGGTAGGAAAAATCTGATTGGTTGATGCTATCAGCCAATCGGATTGAAGTTCAATCCGATTGGCTGATTGGATCAGCCAATAGAATTGACCTCGCATTCTATTACCATCTTGGATGACGTCATTTAAAGGAACCGTCATTCTTCATTAGTTCATTTTGATGGAAGGATGCTATGCGCCAGATGTCTTCAAGATGGAGTCGCTCCTTGTCGGATGGATGAAGATAGCAGATGCCGCTTGGATGAAGCCTTCTCCCGGCCCTCTTCTGCCCGGATAGGATGAAGACTTCTGCCGGTCTGGATGTCCTCTTCTGGCCCATCAGATGAAGACTTCTGGACGGTTCGGATGACCAATGGTGCCCGGCTGGGTGAAGACGGCTCAAGGTAGGGTGATCTTCAATGGGGTAGTGTTAGGTTTTATTAAGGGGGGATTGGGTGGGTTTTAGAGTAGGGGTGTGTGGGTGGTGGGTTGTAATGTTGGGGGGGTATTGTATTCTTTTTTTTTACAGGTAAAAGAGCTGATTACTTTGGGGCAATGCCCAGCAAAAGTTTAAACTTCTTGTATTATTTTTTTTATTTTCTGTAAAAAAAAAATCTTTTTTTTCTCGTAATTTAGTGTTTGTTTTTTTTCCGTAATTTACTTTATTGTATTTAATTGTAATTAATTGTAGGTAGTTTAGGTAATTTATTTAATGATAGTGTAGTGTAATGATAGTGTAGGTGTAATTGTAACTTAGGTTAGGATTTATTTTGCAGGTAATTTTGTACTTATTTTAGCTAGGTAGTTATTAAATAGTTAATAACTATTTAATAACTATTGAACCTAGTTAAAATAAATACAAAGTTGCCAGTAAAATAAAAATAAATCATAAGATAGCTACAATGTAATTATTAATTATATTGTAGCTATCTTATGGTTTATTTTACAGGTAAGTATTTAGTTTTAAATAGGAATAATTTATTTAATTGTATTTATTTTATTTAGATGTATTTAAATTATATTTAAATTAGGGGGGTGTTAGGGTTAGGGTTAGACTTAGGTTTAGGGGTTAATAACTTTATTATAGTAGCGGCGACATTGGGGGTGGCAGATTAGGGGTTAATAAATGTAAGTAGGTGTCGGCTATGTTAGGGCAGGCAGATTAGGGTTTAATAAAAGTTAACTAGTGTTTGCGAGGCGGGAATGCAGCGGTTTAGGGGTTAATACATTTATTAAAGTAGCGGCTATGTCCGGTTGGCAGATTAGGTGTTAATAAGTGTAGTTAGGTTGTGGCAACATTGGGGGCGGCAGATTAGGGGTTAATAACTATAATGTAGGTTGCAGCGATGTTAGGGGCAGCAGATTAGGGGTTCATAAGTATAATGTAGGTGTTGGCGATGTCCGGTCGGCAGATTAGGGGTTAAAAATATTTATTATAGTGTTTGCGATGTGGGGGGGGGCCTCGGTTTAGGGGTTAATAGGTAGTTTATGGGTGTTAGTGTACTTGTTAGCACTTTAGTTAAGAGTTTTATGTTCCGGCGTTAGCCCATAAAACTCTTAACTACTGACTTTTAAATGCGGTAGGAGTCTTGCCAGGAGAGGGTTTACCGCTCACTTCTTCCAAGACTTGTAATACCGGCGTTAGGCAAATCCCATAGAAAAGATAGGATAGGCAATTGACGTAAGGGGATTTGCGGCAGCCTCGAGTCGCGGAATAAAAGTGAGCGGTACACCTGTACCTGCCAAACTTGTAATATCAGCGTTAGATAAAAAGCAGCGTTAGGACCCCTTAACGCTGCTTTTTAAGGCTAACGCAAAACTCGTAATCTCGCCGTAAGTTTATCTATAACTGGACCCTTTTCTGGGCCCTCAAAGTTGATCTCAGAGGATAAAGTCATATTGAATTCTCTACATGCACCATGCAAGCGCTTGCATTGCAGACTGATTAGTGTGTATCTGCTGTTTTACAAATAGCCTAATTTCTTAATATAGTTATGGGTCTCCTTTGAGTTAAAATAAGCAGGAAATGCATACTTGTGTTTAACTAATACTGTTGTAGTAATACTCACTAGCTGTTAAGAATACTTTCCACAACGGTTGGAATTAGACAATGAAGAAAAGAAAAAAGATAAGCAAAATGCTCATTTCAGACTTACATATTGTGCTTATATAAAGTTTACTAATAAATGGTAACCGAGAGTAGTTGATGGTTAAATAATATAGAGTATGTTACACATGATGATTGGGAGAAGAGTGAAACATTTTTATTCAATTGTTTATCATGCATCAAAGCGCAATAAGTAGATAGATTTGTAGCTGTGACATATCAATGATGTCCACTTTTGACTTAATTATGATTGTGGATTTTAAACGATGGTTGGAAAATTAATTACATTTTATAATGATACAAATCACATTTTAAAAACTCCTTGGGACAGATTAACCCAATAAGGAAGTAAAATAGGATAGAGCAGAGTCAAATTCACAAGATGTAAGACGTAGAAAGAGTAATATTTTTTAGCAGGTAATAAACTAATCAAGAAACAACTGTGTGGCTTGAACATTGCCCATGAGATATGAAGAATGTTATGGAAAACATGATTCAAACGGAGTTTGCCATACAAAGATATTTTTATGGAAATTAGGACTAGCCGTGGTGATAGTAATGCTGTATGTTCCATTAAACAGGCTTCCCCAATTCTAAATACAAAATATATGCTACTGAAAAGAGTAGAATTAGGTATATTTTATTTCTATTATTTTTTATATATTTTTATAATATATATATATATATATATATATATATATATATATATATATATGAGCAAAGAAAGAATTGTTCACTTCACAGCGCTAATCTCACCAAATATCGTGTACTATTACGGTACACCTAATGTAACAAATTTAATTGCATTAATGTATTCAAACAATGATTCCGTAAACAGTGTACATCGCTATAATGTATATATACACTAGGAGAATGATCCGTCTAATTAAATATTAGCTGTTAATGTTATGTGGATAATAGAAAGAGAAAATCTATAGTTCACAAATATGTTGATCGAGTCTATAACATGCAGGATTAGTTCTATCTTCAGAAAGTAAGCGATCAACCTTGCAAGCATGAAATTACAGCAATCCCCAGAATGGTTTCACAGGCTACTCACAATAGGTGACCTCAATCAAATGAGGTAAGGAACGGGCGTTGTTAATGTGTCCGGTCCCAGCACTGATTCTCAAGTAGCGGGCTTAGGGTCCTGAGCGTTGTCCCTTGAAGATTCTCTGTTTGTCCGGTACTCCAATGTTGTTGTCCGCAACCGGTCTGGATGTCTTTAATAACTCCAACGTGTTATGTAAAGGGAACAAAAACGGCACATACCATAATACTGTTTTAAAAATAGTACGAATTTATTTGCAGCACAAAAATGGTACTCACAAACGGGACCTCAGTTTGTATGAGGTATCAATACAGCATCACAATAAAAAGGACAGTCGTCCCACACTATGATAAAAGATTCCACTTCGATCGTAAGTGTTAAGCATAAAAAATCTATAAGGATGAGCAGCCAGATTCAACACTCAGCCTTACGCGTTTCAAAGTTTAAAACTTCTTCCTCAGAGGCATTGTTGAATCTGGTCTGTTGTAGCCATTTTAAAAACTCCCGCTTAGCGGGGAGGGTGGGTGTGTGAACCGGCTGCTCATTCATTGGTCCATTATGTTACACCCCTGTTATCATCCGGGGTATTGTTCAGTGTAAATACAATCGTACACGGCTTAAGATCGAATAATTTTGCTGTGATGCTGTTTGGGAATATCTAATATAATGTACTGTGGATCTAGCCATAAATACATTTATTATAATTAAATGTTTTGTGTTCAGATGTATCGTATATTAGAACCGGAGCCTATATTAGAACCCGAGCCTACATGTATATACAAATAATTAAAGGGACCTTTGTGATATTCTGGAGAATTAATTGTCTGATCAGGTATCCAATTTTTTCTATCACTATAATTATTTGTTAGAATACTAAAGTGTCTCAAAAGATGTTTTGCTTGCGTTGATATATATAAAAAAACTCTAAACAGAATTAGTTTCCTCCTTATTTGAGCGAGGATGGATGAAAGTAATCTCTTCTCCTCAATTGACTCACTTGAAAAGGGGATTTGTTTAACAAATTATAATACCAATAATTTTAAACAGTAAAAAACCCTTATATGTTGTCTATTTTCATTAGTTATATACAATGATTGTATATTATCTATATCATCTGTAATTGATCTCCAAAGATTTTGTGGATACTTTAGTTTGTTTTGTTTTTACCTCAAACATAATCTGTAAGTATCATATAAGTAAATATATATATATGTATATATGGGAAACAGTCCCTAAACCATAATTTCTAAAATATAAAGTATATAAGAAAAAATTATTATTCTGTATATGTATCCATACACCCACATCTGTATATGAGTGAAAGAATACATATATCTATATACAAACCAGCAGCAATTCTGTATATACTTTTTATGGACCCTGAATTTATATATTCCATAAATTCTAATGTTTGATGTTATAGAAATGCTACAATATCTACATCTTTATTGAGTCCTCCTGGATGCAAGGTGTTAAAAGCATGTATCCAGTATGTTTCTCTTTGTCTTAATACTCTGACTCTATCACCCCCACTCTGATTTTGTGGGATATGTTCAAGGATCGTTCCTTTTAAACATTTTGGATCCTTCTGATGGTGTTTTCGGTAGTGGTCTGAAAGGTTATGTCCTGTAAAACCAGCTTCAATATTTTTTATGTGCTCTAATAATCTAGTTTTATAGACTCTTTTGGACCTCCCGATGTACTGGAGTCCACAGCTGCATTCTAATAGATAAACACAAAACTCACTTTTACAGTTCGTTAGAGTATTTATTTTGCAGCTTTTATTATTAGATTTAGATTGGACCACATGTGTTGGTTTGTTCTTATTATATGCATGTGCACAGCCTTCGCAATTTTTGCGGTTGCATTTATAAAACCCTTGGCTGTTACTTTCTAACCAGGTTTTTTGATGATTTTTCTTTTTAAGTTTGCTGGGGGCAAGAATGTTTTTTAGAGATTTATTTTTTCTGAAAGTTACTGTAGGACAATCCCCTAAATTCTTCTTTAAGAACTTGTCCTGTTTTAGGACCGGCCAATGTTTTTTTAAAATTTGTTTAATTTCATGGGAGGCCTCATTGAATGTAGTAATGAAACCTGGATCTCTTGTTCTTCTCTTAGTATTCTTAATATTTTCTATACTCTTAATTTCTCGTATTCCATCCTGATTTTTTAATAAGAGATCTTCCCTTTTTAAATCTCTAGCCTTTGTATATGCCGTATCTATGATCTTTGCATTATAGTTTTTACTTATAAATTGCTGTTTTAATAGAATAGATTCCTTATCATAGTCTTCCAATTTCGAGCAGTTTCTTCTCAGTCTCTGAAACTGACCGAAGGGGATATTCTGAACCCAAGACTTATGATGTCCACTGTCAGCAGGAAGGTAACCGTTACTATCGGTTTCTTTTCTGTACAGTTTTGTTAGTATCCTGTCTTCTTCGTGGAAGAGTACAAGATCCAGAAATTCTATTTCCTGAGAATTTGTTTTGTGTGTGAAGGACAGATTCATCGTGTTATCGTTTGCAAAGTTAACAAATTCATTGATAGATTCTTCACTACCCTTCCAAATGAGTATAATATCGTCAATGAATCTGCCCCACCACACAATATTATCCTTAAATCGGTTGTTATTGTGAATACATTGATCCTCCCAGAATCCCATATAGAATCCTCCCAGAATCTGTCCTTCACACACAAAACAAATTCTCAGGAAATAGAATTTCTGGATCTTGTACTCTTCCACGAAGAAGACAGGATACTAACAAAACTGTACAGAAAAGAAACCGATAGTAACGGTTACCTTCCTGCTGACAGTGGACATCATAAGTCTTGGGTTCAGAATATCCCCTTCGGTCAGTTTCAGAGACTGAGAAGAAACTGCTCGAAATTGGAAGACTATGATAAGGAATCTATTCTATTAAAACAGCAATTTATAAGTAAAAACTATAATGCAAAGATCATAGATACGGCATATACAAAGGCTAGAGATTTAAAAAGGGAAGATATTTTATTAAAAAATCAGGATGGAATACGAGAAATTAAGAGTATAGAAAATATTAAGAATACTAAGAGAAGAACAAGAGATCCAGGTTTCATTACTACATTCAATGAGGCCTCCCATGAAATTAAACAAATTTTAAAAAAACATTGGCCGGTCCTAAAACAGGACAAGTTCTTAAAGAAGTATTTAGGGGATTGTCCTACAGTAACTTTCAGAAAAAATAAATCTCTAAAAAACATTCTTGCCCCCAGCAAACTTAAAAAGAAAAATCATCAAAAAACCTGGTTAGAAAGTAACAGCCAAGGGTTTTATAAATGCAACCGCAAAAATTGCGAAGGCTGTGCACATGCATATAATAAGAACAAACCAACACATGTGGTCCAATCTAAATCTAATAATAAAAGCTGCAAAATAAACACTCTAACGAACTGTAAAAGTGAGTTTTGTGTTTATCTATTAGAATGCAGCTGTGGACTCCAGTACATCGGGAGGTCCAAAAGAGTCTATAAAACTAGATTATTAGAGCACATAAAAAATATTGAAGCTGGTTTTACAGGACATAACCTTTCAGACCACTACCGAAAACACCATCAGAAGGATCCAAAATGTTTAAAAGGAACGATCCTTGAACATATCCCACAAAATCAGAGTGGGGGTGATAGAGTCAGAGTATTAAGACAAAGAGAAACATACTGGATACATGCTTTTAGCACCTTGCATCCAGGAGGACTCAATAAAGATGTAGATATTGTAGCATTTCTATAACATCAAACATTAGAATTTATGGAATATATAATTTCAGGGTCCATAAAAAGTATATACAGCATTGCTGCTGGTTTGTATATAGATATATGTATTCTTTCACTCATATACAGATGTGGGTGTATGGATACATATACAGAATAATAATTTTTTCTTATATACTTTATATTTTAGAAATTATGGTTTAGGGACTGTTTCCCATATATACATATATATATATTTACTTATATGATACTTACAGATTATGTTTGAAGTAAAAACAAAACAAACTAAAGTATCCACAAAATCTTTGGAGATCAATTACAGATGATATAGATAATATACAATCATTGTATATAACTAATGAAAATAGACAACATATAAGGGTTTTTTACTGTTTAAAACTATTGGTATTATAATTTGTTAAACAAATCCCCTTTTCAAGTGAGTCAATTGAGGAGAAGAGATTACTTTCATCCATCCTCGCTCAAATAAGGAGGAAACTAATTCTGTTTAGAGTTTTTTATATATATCAACGCAAGCAAAACATCTTTTGAGACACTTTAGTATTCTAACAAATAATTATAGTGATAGAAAAAATTGGATACCTGATCAGACAATTAATTCTCCAGAATATCACAAAGGTCCCTTTAATTATTTGTATATACATGTAGGCTCGGGTTCTAATAAAGGCTCCGGTTCTAATATACGACACATCTGAACACAAAACATTTAATTATAATAAATGTATTTATGGCTAGATCCACAGTACATTATATTAGATATTCCCAAACAGCGTCACAGCAACATTATTCGATCTTAAGCCGTGTACGATTGTATTTACACTGAACAATACCCCGGATGATAACAGGGGTGTAACATAATGGACCAATGAATGAGCAGCCGGTTCACACACCCACCCTCCCCGCTAAGCGGGAGTTTTTAAAATGGCTACAACAGACCAGATTCAACAATGCCTCTGAGGAAGAAGTTTTAAACTTTGAAACGCGTAAGGCTGAGTGTTGAATCTGGCTGCTCATCCTTATAGATTTTTTATGCTTAACACTTACGATCGAAGTGGAATCTTTTATCATAGTGTGGGACGACTGTCCTTTTTATTGTGATGCTGTATTGATACCTCATACAAACTGAGGTCCCGTTTGTGAGTACCATTTTTGTGCTGCAAATAAATTCGTACTATTTTTAAAACAGTATTATGCTATGTGCCGTGTTTGTTCCCTTTACATAACACGTTGGAGTTATTAAAGACATCCAGACCGGTTGCGGACAACAACATTGGAGTACCGGACAAACAGAGAATCTTCAAGGGACAACGCTCAGGACCCTAAGCCCGCTACTTGAGAATCAGTGCTGGGACCGGACACATTAACAACGCCCGTTCCTTACCTCATTTGATTGAGGTCACCTATTGTGAGTAGCCTGTGAAACCATTCTGGGGTTTGCTGTAATTTCATGCTTGCAAGGTTGATTGCTTACTTTCTGAAGATAGAACTAATCCTGCATGTTATAGACTCGATCAACATATTTGTGAACTATAGATTTTCTCTTTCTATTATCCACATAACATTAACAGCTAATATTTAATTAGACGGATCATTCTCCTAGTGTATATATACATTATAGCGATGTACACTGTTTACGGAATCATTGTTTGAATACATTAATGCAATTAAATTTGTTACATTAGGTGTACCGTAATAGTACACGATATTTGGTGAGATTAGCGCTGTGAAGTGAACAATTCTTTCTTTGCTCATAAAATTCGGTTTGTTCATTTGCAAGGGTAGTGTGACCATACTGCTCTGTTCACCCCAGCTGCTTATCTCGTTTAGGTGTTAATACAATCTTTGCGCCTCCAGTGTGACCTATACCTTGGTACAGCTCACATCAAAAAAACCCTTTCTTTACTGACATATATATATATATACATTACATTTTTTTATGGACGTTGTTTTAGCTCTAGAACATAAAGAATTAAAAAAAAGGCCCTTGTTATAAAGAACCTGCCAAAGTTTTAAAGCTACAAGGTAAAACAGTATTTCAATAAAAATTATGGACAGGAAAACAAACAGTTTATGTCAATGATAGGCAGATTATTATGATAACTAATTTTAACTGATAACAGAAGATATCAATAATAAGCAACTCATTTTAAAGTGTATACATTTTCCTTTTATTTTACATATTCAAATAGTATTCGAGCTGTACAGGCAATATAATACTGAAAATACAATAACTATTGAATTTTTAAATCTATTCTACCAGTTGATTTTGTTGGTATTGTATGTCAAAATAAATTTGCTAAATGTTGCTGACAAATGTTTTCTTAATATCTAATAAATTAGATTATTACATATACTTTTATTTTTAAACTTGATAAAAGAAATATAAATCAATTAAATCCATTATAAAATGTGTTGCATATTTAGAAGTTACTTTGTTTTCCAGGAAATGCTTGACATAATGAAAGCAATTTATGATATGATGGGAAAATACACTTACCCCGTAGTTAGGGAAGAAACACCAAAACAACACGTGGAAACATTTTTTCAGGTATGATATTTTTTAAAGGGCTTAAATATAATTTGTTGAAGATTAAAATATATAAACATTTTGTTTCATTACTACAGAAAATGGATATAAATAAAGATGGAGTGGTGACAATAGATGAATTCATAGAGAGCTGCCAAAAAGTAAGTATTCAATTCTTATATTATCAAGAGATTATTATGATTTTACGTATTTGCGTTGAAGATTTTTATTATTAATGAAGTAGATACATCATAATGTTATTATATTTTTTGTTTTAAAAACTGAAGTAATAGAACATTTACCTTGGTTGACAGTTTTCTGTGAAATGTGATATTTTTGAAAAATGATATGTATATATTTTTCTTGTTCGTGTTATCTTAGTACAATGTTTCACAAATAAAAAATATAGCTTTGATTACAAAGACTTCAATTTGAAACGAATACATAGATATAGTACATATACATTTGCAGATGCAGATGCCTTCCTCCTCCATCTTAGCGCTAGTATAAAGTAAAACAGACATAACATTTGGATGTTTCATTTTCCCAAGTTGTAATCCGGTTGTAATTAAAGGAATATGAAAGTATTACAATGCTGGTCATGAAACCTGCCATGTGTTCATAAAAGATAGCACAAGTTAAAGTAAATCCTTTCTTTTGAGCTAATTTAACAGCCTACTAAAAAAATTATTTTTCTCATAATATATATAAGAATGCACAATCAAATAAAATTGAAATATGCAAATCATTTTTATGCTTGTTGAATGGCAACAAAACCCATAGGGGATTTCCAAGTTTGCCACAATTAACACATGCTCAAATCAGCTTGGAGGTTATTAGTTTAACTAATGCTTGTAATTTTAGGGGGATGAAGCCATATACTTACCAAGGTGATTCTGTTCCAGTGTTAGACACTGCAGTGTCAAGCACTGTAAAATATGTGACGTTTGTAATGAAGTCACTTGGTGAACAAAGCGCATGAGCAGAGGTTCTTCATGCTTGCTCCTACATTTCCACGATAGGTTTCTTATAATGAGTCCACTGAGAAAACCAGGGCTTTTTGCATATCTATTTCAGAGGAGAGGGTGACAATTTCATAATTAAATGTATTTGTCAATTTGCTAATTTTATAAATGCTATTCAATGGTAAAAAAAAACCCTGCCTAAAATAGCTTACCTAACATATCAAAACCGTGTACCAATAAACCCTCTGCACAGCTTTATTACAGTTACAGTGAAATGCCTATGAGCACATTTTGCCTACAAGATGATTAACAATACATTTAATTTCAATCAATTGCATTCAATACCTATGTTAATTATTTATCAACCATTGCACCTTTCAATCTTGTATGATTTGGAAAATGAGTTAGATACTTTGATGTTTTATAAATGTGTTACCATAATTTTATCTTGTTTTCTTTCATGAGATGGTGAGAGTTCAAAAGTTATCACATGTAGGATTAAAGTCCAGTCCTACAAGAGGAGGCAAAACATCCCACACAACAGAGCTTTAATATCTCCCACTTAACCCCGGATTCCTTGGTCAATTTGTTGCCTCCAGCAAGGAGTGATGGTGAAATTTAAAGTGCTAATCTAAATGTTGATTGAAAGGGTTCTCCAATCAATTCCTCAGAGAACCAAGAATAAGACAGAGGGAGTACGGAAGTCCAACTGGCAGTGAGAGTAAATCTCCTTCTAAGAGCTTGTCACTAGCCTTCCTAAGGTGTCAATAGGATTCTTTTTTCAGCCTCCTCCTGTTGGCCTTGTCTATGTACTCCTGATCCAGATCCGTCAGTGTGTCTCCTGCAGATTGGTAAGCACAGTAAAGTGAGTGCTGAGAGGTAATTAGGTAATTGCACTCACATAACCCATGAGTATGTACACATAATGCACATAGCACTTGGACTTAAGCATATAGTACAACATATAGAATACGCACTTTGGGGCACTTTTACACATTTATAGTAAAATGTAGGTACTCGCTCTGATCCTCATTCTCAGCAGGTTTTCAGATTATCGGAATAATTTCTGAAGCTGGAGATTTCATTTACAGAAGTTTTTGAACTTCCTTCTGTGCAAACCTCTAAAGTCTTGGACATAACGTTGATCCCTTAGAATGGATTTACTGATAATTTAACCTCATATGTGTTTGCTATGAAGGAGGTGTGGGTGTGTGTCCATGCTCAGCTTTGTAACCTATGTGCTGAGTCTGTGTCTATTTATAGTAGACATGTGCAGGACTAAAAAATTTGGTTCAACCAAATTAGAACCAATATTTGGGGAAATAATGTTCCCTGAAAATTCATCAGCTGCACTATTCAGTATTTGTTTAGTTTTAAATTAAAAGAATACTGAATATTCATGGAACTCTTAGATTATTTTGGTTAAACAAATGTAAATGTTTCAATGCTACAGGTTGAAAAAGTTAACCTGTAGCGTTAGATACTTAACTCTAGCTTGCTGGAGATCAGTGCTAATTCCGTCTCTTCTTCTTAGAGCCCCAGGCTACGTGCTAACAGACATTCTTCTTTAATGCAGACCCTGGGATCCACCGCAATAAGCCTCATATTAGCGTGGAATGGGGCTCTATAAGTAGGGTCTGGATTAGCGCATCTCTCCAGCATACTTTACCTTACAGGCCAATCTTGATTCTTAAAAATCTGAAAAAATTTCTGAAAGTTCCAACCTTCAAAATGGAGACTATTCATACTATATAATCTTTAGTGCAGGAGGGTCATTTAATTTATTTCATAGACTTGTAAGAGGATTATGCAGAAGTCCTGTGCTCTTTTCCAACAAACTCTTCGTCCTACACTGCTTCAATGCATGTAAGTAGTTTGTTTTTCTCAGGGCAGCAGTTTCAGATGCTGTGCCTTTAGCCAGATTCCACTTAGATTCTTTGCAGTTTCAAATTTTGCAGCAATAGTATAGAGATTACAACAACCTGCCTCGGAAGATCTAGACTTCAAGACAAAACATTCTCTAACTTGGTATAGACTTACGAATAATTGATTCAGGGAGCCTCATAATAATTACCACAGAAACTAGCCTACTGGGTTGGTAGTACAGACTGAGGTTTCCAGAAAGTAATAGGAGTTTGGTATCTTTGGGAGGCTAGGTTATCGGTCAACATCTTTGAACTCAGTGCAATCTTCAGGGTTCTCCAGTGTTAGCTCCTGTTAAGACAGGAGTCTTTTCTAAGGTTTCAGTGAGACAATGTCACAGCAGTCGCTTACATCAGTCACCAAGGTGCCTAAGCAATTAAATAGGTAGCCTGTATTTTGACTTGGGCAGAATTCAATCATTGCATGATATTAGCAATTCACATATTGAATGTGGATAATTGGGAAGTGAACTTCCTCAGTCATCAGCACCTTCACCCAGTCCTTGAATCAGGAGGTATTTGGCCCGATTGTGAATTGTTGGGGAAAGTCTAGGCATAGACATCATGTCCTGTAGCTTGAATTATAAGTTACCAGTATTGTGTGACATCTTGAGATCCACAGGCAACTATAATAGATGCTCTAGTGTTTCCATGGTCATTCAATCTGATTTACATCTTTTTTCATTTTGTCTTTCTAGCCAAGATAATAGCCAGGATAAAACAGGAAAGGGCCTCAGTGTTTCTAATTGCTCTGGCATAACCTTGCAGTACTTTGATATGCAGATCTGGTACAAATGTCCTCAAACCAGCTTTGGTGTCTCCCTCTCTGGAAGGACTTTCTCTCTCCAGGTCCTTTCTTCCATCAAGATTTCAAATCTCTCAATTTGAGTGCATGGTGATTAAATGCCTGATTTTGTCTCAGATAGAGTTTTCAGATAAAGTGATAGACACTTTGGGGCCGATTTATCACGGCCTGAACGGGGCCATTTACACCTATTTCCATGGAAACAGGAGTTAAGAAGCATAGGTCTTAAGACCACTGCTACTTAACTCGTCCGCTACCTCTGAAGCTCCGGACATCAATCCACCCGATCTCATACGATCGGGTTGACACCCCCCTGCTAGTAGCCGATTGGCCGCAAATCTGCAGGGGGCAGCATTGCACAAGCAGTTCACCAGAACTGCTTGTGCAATGATAAATGCCAACAGCTTATGCTGTCAGCATTTATCAATGTCTGGAGGACATGATTGCTAGAGCGGATCATGTCTGCCAGACACTTGATAAATCGGCCCCTATGTTTCAGGCCAGAATGCCTGTTACAATATACATTTATCACAAAGTCTGGAAAGCTTTCCATTCCTGGTGTGAGTCAAGGAATTACAGTTGGAACTCTTTCAGAGCCTGATATTCAAAAGCTTGCTGGCAATCTGAATCAGATTGAGCTTGCATTCTATTGGCTGTTCCGATCAGCCAATAGAATGCAAGCTCAATCTGATTGGCTGAACTTGAATCTGATTGGCTGATTCAATCAGCCAATCAGATTTTTCCTACCTTAATTCCGATTGGCTGATAGAATCCTATCAGCCAATCGGAATTCGAGGGACGCCATCTTGGATGACGTCCCTTAAAGGAAACTTCATTCGTCGTTAGTCCGTTGGTGAAGAAGGATGGCTCCGTGTCGGCTGCTTGAAGATGGACCCGCTCCGCGCCGGATGGAAGAAGATAGAAGATGCCCCTTGGATGAAGATGTCTGCCGGTCCGGATGTCCTCTTCTGCCCGGATAGGAGGAAGACTTTGGACCCTCTGGAGGAGCTCTTCTTGCCGGATACGATGAAGACTTCGGACCCTCTTCTGGACGGATCGGTGATACCCGGCGTGGTGAAGACAATGTAGGGAGATCTTCAGGGGCTTAGTGTTAGGTTTATTTAAGGGGGGTTTGGGTTAGATTAGGCGTATGTGGGTGGTGGGTTGTAATGTTGGGGGGGGGTATTGTATGTTTTTTTTTACAGGCAAAAGAGCAGAATTCTTTGGGGCATGCCCCGCAAAAGGCCCTTTTAAGGGCTGGTAAGGTAAAAGAGCTGTAAACTTTTTATTTTAGAATAGGGTAGGGCATTTTTTTATTTTGGGGGGCTTTGTTATTTTTTTAGGGGGCTTAGAGTAGGTGTAATTAGTTTAAAATTCTTGTAATCTTTTTTTATTTTTTGTAATTTAGTGTTTGTTTTTTTTGTAATTTAGTGGGGGTTTTTTTTGTAATTTAGTTTAGTTGATTTAATTGTAGATAATTGTAGATAGTTTATTTAATTTATTTATTGATAGTGTAGTGTTAGGTTTAATTTTAACTTAGGTTAGGATTTATTTTACAGGTAATTTTGTAATTATTTTAACTAGGTAGCAATTAAATAGTTATTAACTATTTAATAGCTATTGTACCTGGTTAAAATAAATACAAAGTTGCCTGTAAAATAAATATTAATCCTAAAATAGCTTCAATATAATTATAATTTATATTGTAGCTATATTAGGGTTTATTTTACAGGTAAGTATTTAGCTTTAAATAGGAATAATTTATTTAATAAGATTTATTTTATTTTGTTAGATTAAAATTATATTTAATTTAGGGGGGTGTTAGGGTTAGGTTTAGACTTAGCTTTAGGGGTTAATACATTTATTATAGTAGCGGTGAGGTCCGGTCGGCAGATTAGGGGTTAATAATTGTAGGTAGGTAGCGGCGACGTTGGGGGGGGGGCAGATTAGGGGTTAATAAATATTATGTAGGGGTTGCGGCAGTGTGCGGTCGGCAGATTAGGGGTTAAACATTTTTATTAGAGTGGCGGTGATGTGGGGGGACCTCGGTTTAGGGGTACATAGGTAGTTTATGGGTGTTAGTGTACTTTAGAGCACAGTAGTTAAGAGCTTTATGAACCGGCATTAGCCCAGAAAGCTCTTAACTCCTGGCTTTTCTCTGCGGCTGGAGTCTTGTCGTTAGATTTCTAACGCTCACTTCAGCCAAGACTCTAAATACTAGTGTTAGAAAGATCCCATTGAAAAGATAGGATACGCAATTGGCGTAGGGGGATCTGCGGTATGGAAAAGTCGCGGCTGGAAAGAGAGCGTTAGACCCTTTCCTGACTGACTCTAAATACCAGTGGGCGGTAAAAGCCAGCGTTAGGACCCCCTAACGCTGGTTTTGATGGCTAACGCAGAACTCTAAATCTAGGCGTGTGTTTCTAACATTTTTTAGGGATCTATCCATACTGAAGATCATCTCACCAGACTGGAGAGCTTTTGAATATCAGGCCCTCATAATCCCTTGTATTCTTAAATATTTGCTTGATGGTGATAATGGTATAACAGCCAGTTCCCTTAAAGGTAAACTTTCTGCCCTTACAGTCTTCCAGGCCTGATTCTCCTCCATGGAACCTTAACTTGCTTAAGAGGGTTCTTCAGGCTCAGCCGTTTGAACCTATGCATGGTCTGGACATTCAATTGTTGCCTTGAAAGGTTCACTTTCTCTTGGCCATTTCCTCTTCCAGAAGAGTATCTGAATTGTGTGCTCTATCTTGTGATTCTCTTTACCTAATATTTCATTTTAAAAACAAACTACTCTTTTATTCCTAATGTTGTTTCTTGTGAAAACATCAATCAGGAAATTGTAGTCCCATCTCTCTGTCCAGTGCCAAAAAAAATATGCTAAAGCGAGCTTATTTCAAAACTTGAATTTTTATCTTCAAGCAACTAAAGAATTCAGAAATTCTTTGTTACCTTTGTTATCCATTTCTCAGGTCCATGAAAGGAACAGAAAGCAACTGCAATCACCTTGGCAGTTTTGCTTAGCAAACCTAGTGGTTGAAAGGTTTCCCCATGAATACATTTTAGTTCATTCTACCAGACCAGTCTACCTCTTTGGCTTTTAGAAATAAAACTTCCATTGAACATATTTGCAAGGCAGGTCCTGTGTTAACTATAAATATATTTACCAAATTCTACCATTTTGACATTTATTTATTCTGAGGTTGCTTTTGGTAGGAAAGTTCTGCAGGCCACAGTGCTTATTTAGTACCTCTACCTGCCTTAACTATTTCTCATGCTATATTTCATGGTGGTCTTGTGGACTTCACAGCTTGGGTATAGGATCCCACGAGTGATGGCTCGTGGACACTCACCATCTTATGAAAACAAATTTTGTGCTTACCTATTGAATTAGTTTCTTTCATGATGGTGAGAGTCCACAATACCTGCCCTTTTTTCTATACCAGTTTGCACTTCTTTTACCCTGCTTTTCCTTTCATAATTATTTATTTTCTTCTTTCTCTTGTCCATATGTATGTCTAAGGGAAAGTGGGAGAAATTAAAGCTCTGTTGTGTGTGTTTTTTTGCCTCCTCCTGTAGGACTGGACTTTAAGTCCATATGTGATGACTTGTAGACTCTCACCATCATGAAAGAAATTAATTTATCAGGTAAGCAAAAAATAGTTTTTACGCTTTATTATTTTAATTTTTTTTTGTATACTAGATATTTGTTTATTGTATAACAAATGTAAAACTGGTTTACAGAAAATTGGCAAAAGTGCAGGCGACACACATTACTTTTAAACATTACATATACCAAAAAAAGTTTGTAAAAATAGAAGGAATGAAGTAATTTCAACTGAAGTTGACATTGTTAACTCATTAAAGGGACATTATATACTAGATGTTTCTTTGCATACATGTTTTGTAGATGACCCATTTATATAGCCCATCTTGGTGTGTTTTTGGGAAAATGTATGTATAGTTTTTCTTATTTTAAATAACATTGTGCTGATTGTCAGGCTCCTAACCATGCCCCAGAGTTTTAAATGTATACTGCGCTATACAGGCTTCAGACTGCTTCTGTTTCTATAATGGGTATTTTCATATGCAGGGGAGCGGAGAAGTTCTGCTATTAGCCCCTTTCAGTGGGTGTCCCAGGCTTATCTCATTAACAGTGTTAAATTGAGAGCTTCTAAGTAAGTTTGTAAAAGGTTTTACACTGGATTTTTATATCAGTATATGTGCATATTATTGTTTACAGTAGTGTCTATTACATGCAGTTAAATGAAAATTGATGTATACTGCCCCTTTAATATCTGACCATTCAGACCATAATATAAAATATTTAAGAAAAGTCTAAATTTGTTTGCTGTTTCTTAATGCTGAATTAAGGTTTTAATATTCAATAGGTCACCAAAAAATCCCTTCTAAATATTCAGCAGTGCAAAGGCTAGTAGCCCTTCCAGGTGTAAAATAGCAGTTTATTAAACACATTTATTGTAACGTAAAAACAGACAAAGTCTAACAACAACTCTTTTTTTTTATAGGATGAAAATATTATGTGCTCTATGCAGCTGTTTGAAAATGTGATTTAGCACATCTGCACAAGCAATGAAGAACTTACATTTTATCTATTTTGGACAATAATTTGAAGCTGCAATTTCCATCTTACCATAAATAGACTGTTCAGCTTTCTACAGTCATATATTATGCAAACTAGCTTTTTTATGATGCCTTTTTAAAAATCAGGTTTAGTGTTGCTTTCCAAATTTTTATTTTATTTTAATTTTTTATTTAATACTGCCTAGCTCTATTTTATTTTAGTTTTAGTTTTAGTTTTTTTATCTAATACTGCCTAGCTCTATTTGTTTTTGTTTTTTTTTGGGGGGGGTTGCATTTGACTTTGACAAATAGTTTGTCATAATCATAATGATATTGTTTGTGCAACATTGTCAAATCTACTGATGTTCCTTTATTATACATGAAATGATGAATGAAATTTATTGCTCTGTTAATTTGTCTGATTTCATCTCCTCTTCCATGAGGCAAATAAATCCAAAGGCAGTAAAGGGATTGGCTGGTAGTCTGGTGGCAATTGAGAAAATGAATACAGTCGCAGGAACTACGTATGTCTGGATCTGCACAGATATTTGTGTGTTGCATTTTGGCACTAATAAACCGGACATCAAAAATAGCCGAAAGGCACTCCCCGCATCCGTATTCAGCATTCATTTCTGTAACGAATGTTGAATAGTGAATTTATGCACATGCCTAGCAAGTACTTCTAAAATAGTAGAATATATGTTAAATAAAGTAGCACATTATTAATATTTGGGGGGTTTTAATTGAATTTTCAGCTGGAATAAAATCTAGCTAATTATTTGAAAATATTAAATTAATTTAAAACAATATTAGTCTGAAAGACATGTTAGATTATAAAAGTGCTGTAAAATATATGGAGAACCACAAATAGTAATTATACTGTACCCATACATGGCACATCATGTTTTTATTTTTTTAATAATCAAATTGTAATAAGAAATTTGATATATATACACATAAACATAGAAAGTGAAAGTTTTGCAAGCACAGAATTAGATTTAAAGCAAAATGGAAGAGTTGGTTACAGTATTTGGCCAAATGGTCATAGGCCTAGGACATCTTCAAGGTCTCTTCCTCTATCTGTCTCTCTATCTGGGCCAAATATTCAAAAGCTTATCGGCATGGAGAGAAATCATGCAACATCTTTTGGATCTATTTTAGATCTTATATTGTAATGTGGCTGTCTTTCCTTCTCATACACAGCCCTGCATCTCTTTAATGTCCTTTTTATGAATGCCATAGGCAGAAAGCAAAACACCTATGTATGGGATGTCTTAAAGGGACATAAAACACACAAAAAATGATTTTGTGATTCAGATAGGGCACACAATTTTAAACAACTTTCCAATTTACTTCTGTTGTCAAATTTTTTTAAAGGGACAGTAAACACCAGAATTTTTGTTGTTTAAAAAGGTAGATAATGTTGTACATCACCAAGAGCACTATATAGCAGCACTATTTCCTGTCATGTAGTGCTTCAGGCACGCGCACACTACCTACCTAGGTATCTCTTCAACAAAGAATATCATGAAGCAAGAAAATTTGATAATAGAAGTAATTTGGAAACTTTTTAAATAGTATTCTCTATCTGAATAATGAAAGAAATATTTGGGGATTAATGTCCCTTTAAAGTATGATTTACACAGCATTTCAAGCCATATGTCACAAAAGCATTTTTCTACTATCAAAGACTGCTATAATTTTGGCAACAATTTTGGTGTAAGATACCTATTTACTGAACACCGCTGTATTAACACAAGATACCTTTTGATATAATATCTCATCACAGTAGACGCAAGCTACTTTTGTTATTTGTAGGCCTCAATGTACAACTTGCTAGAGAACAATGTTCCTAACAAGGGAACCTGTTCACGTGGGTTTTGGGCGAGCAAGCAACACGTTACAATTGCACAACAATTGCCTATGAAATCTGCTCTTGATGATTCTTAACTTGCAGTTACAGGCTGCATTAGCAAACCTTTACTGCAAGAGCTCTGACGCCGCATCTACACCTTGATAAAAGGAGCCCATAGAGTTTATTACTTTGACAAAGCCGGATGAGGGTTGCACGTTCGATCCCCGGCGAGGTCCACTCAGCCTCTCATCCTTCCAAGATCGATAAAATGAGCAGCGCCTTGAGACCCTTACGGGTGATTAGCCATGCTTTACAAGTACCCAATACATACATACATGATGGTGTAACCAACTTTCCCCCATAATGTTTAACACTGTTCTACTGCTGTTGCTAATTACATTCTACACATCGGTGTTGCAATGTAACAGTATGAATATCTCTATGAGAAACACTGTTTGTCCATCATATAAGCAATTCTGACCATATTACTTACTACTTTGCTCCTGAATACCTTCACAATGCTACATTAATGGCTAAAAGCTTCCCTATATAGTGTAGTGCTGCTATATAGAAGGTGCAAGCTACTTTTCCAATATTATTCAAGTTTCATATTGTTCTTATGATGGCACATGCTGGACTCTCAACTTCCAATTCTTTTTATGAGTAGTGATAACTTCTTATAAAGATTTTACAGAAATTTGCCATCTATTAATGCACATATAAAGTTATTTAGGGTTAAAATGGACAATATATTTTCAGTACTTGGTGCCATATGTGATGCAGAAGAAATCATTATTTTGTTATATTTCTACCACTTTCAGCTACTTAGGAGAGGCAAGAAAGGAACTCTATTCATTCACACTTTAATAAATAGACTCCATAGGGTCGATTACAATCCTTTCAAAAAAGTTTATCTAATGATTTTCTGCAGAAAAAAACATTAAAATATATATGGAGAGTTTTGAAGATAAATCATTTGATCAACTTTTGATACAATTGCTGTACACCAGGTGTGGGCAACTTTTGGACCTCCAGATGTTATGGACTACATCTCCCATAATGCTCTTTCAGCCATAATGCAGGCAAAGCATCATCGGAAATGTAGTCCATAACATCTGGAGGGCTGGTAATTGCCCACCCCTGCTGTACACAAACAGAATATTTTTACAGAAAGCAGACAGGAGAAAGAGAGAAGCCACTGTTTGCAGAAAGATTACACATATAGCACTCTCATAAACCCACTTAGACATAAAAAAATATTTGGGAATAAACCGTGTAATATTGCTTGCTGTAACATTTGTTCACGAACTTAGGTTAAAACAATAAGTCTTTATAATGTCATAGTTAAAACTTAATTAAAAACCCAATTAATTACCCAAGTTTTAACAATAAAATAATAAAGACTTAGGGGCCTATTTATCATGATGTGAGAGGACATACGCTGTCGGCATTTATCATTGCACCAGTAGTTCTTGTAAAATGCAGGTGCAATGCCGCCCCCTGCAGATTCGCGGCTAGCAGGGGGTGTCAACTAACCCGATCGTATTGATATTGGATTTTCCGCTATGTCTGTCCGTCGCCTCAGAGCAGGTGGACAGGTTATGGAGCAGCGGTCTTTAGAACGATGCTTCGAAACACGGGGTATCAAGCTCCATACGGAGCTTGATAAATAGGCCCCTTAGGGGCCTATTTATTAATGTGCGAGCGGACATGATATGATGTAGCGTATCAAGTCCACCGCACATTGTGCAAATCGTGCAGAAGGCTCGCGCAGAAACAGGGGCATCAAGCTACATTCGGAGCTTGATAATTCAGTCCCTTATTGTTTTAACCTAAGTTCGTGAACAAATGTTACAGCAATCACTATTACACAGTTTATTCCCAAATATTTTGTTATGTCTAAGTGAGTTTATGAGAGTGCTATATGTGTAATCTTTCTGCAAACAGTGGCTTCTCTCCAGTAGCGGACCCACTAAACATAGGGCCCTGGTGCAAAACAAATGTTTGCCCCCCCTAAAGGTAACCAGTAGTAAGCAATAGTAAAAATATACATGTTTCTCTGTGTAATGATTTTGAAGATAAATAGATGGACCTGCACGCTGCACTTATAAAAGGCTTCACTGCATTAGATTTGTATACATTCTGCACCAGTCTATGTATAGGCTGGCTTCTATGAGCACTTGGGCCCTGGTGCCACCGCACCTGCTGCACCAATGGTAGTTCCGCCCCTGCTTCTCTCTTTCTCCTCTGTCTGCTTTCTATAAAAATATTTAATTATAATACACAACACCCCCAGGCCAATTATTCATAAGATTAAAGGGACACTAAACCCAATTTTTTATTTTATGATTCAGATAGAGCGTGCAATTTTAAGCAACTTTCTAATTTACTCCTATTATCAATTATTCTTTGTTCTTTTGCTATCTTTATTTAAAAAGCAGGAATGTGATGCATTGGAGCCGGCCCATTTTTGGTTGAGACCCTGGGTTATGATTGCTTATTGGTGGGTAAATGTAAGACTCTAATAAGCGAGCGCTATCCATGGTGCTGAACCTAAAATTGCCTGGCTGCTAAGATTCCTAACATTCCTGCTTTTAAAATAAAGATAGCAAGAGAACGAAGAAAAATTGATAAATTAGAAAGTTGCTTAAAATGGCATGCTCTATCTGAATCATGAAAGAAAAAATTTGGGTTCAGTGTCCCTTTCATTTTTTTCCTTTCCAACATAGGCCAATAACTACCACACTATTGGTTTCTCCTCTCTAGAAACAGAATATTGTCTGCATAAATACTTATTTACAATAGGTTATGCCATTCACACATTGCTTCTGGTCCGCTGCTATTTGTTTCAAAAGGTTTTTATGTTTGCAGAGACAATAAAAGGCCCCTCTAAGGCCTCGTTTCCATTGAGATGGTAAAAATGGAGCCATAAGTTAACGAAGCGGTCAACAGATAAAAGTAGCATAGGGCTCCATTTTAATACCAGGTTATCATTAAAATATTTTACATAACGCTTGCAGTCGATCGTTCCGCGTATGTGTAAGTTAATATTGCGTTAACGCTTGAAACCAACTTCAGATATTTTGAAAATTGAACCATAACAAGCTCACTGCTATGGTAACCCAACATTAATATATACAAATGAATGCTAGTGCCTGCACTTCTTGCCTGTGATCGACAAGAGTGGGAAAAACACGGTAGTTAATTTAAATTAAGGTCAGCCATATTTTTTATTTTAATTTATTTTTAAATGTATTTTTATATGTAATATTTAGTGATGTCCCCCGTGTTAGGCCTAGTTGGATTTATGTGCTTGAGTATATTTGTATATGTAAATACATACTGAAATATAATTAAGAACATAACTCCTGCTAGCACTATGCTTGAGGAAGCACTAAATATTACATATAAAAATAAAAAAAATAAAAAAAAACTTGCATTGTTTGCAAACTTTAAGATCTCAATGGAAAAGAGACCTCAAATAGGTTATTTTTCGTCTTTAACACCTAGTTGAGCGTGCCGCAATGTTGGAGACTTTAATAACAGCACCCGACACAAGAGAAACTGGGTGTAAAATTTATTGGACCTCCTGCTGCTGATAATGGTGGAAAACACGCCTTCGGAAACTGCTGTTAAACGCAGTGCCTTCCGAGCATTTTTGTTTTCATTTTGTAAGCTCGCAAAAACCCAATTGCGACTCACTGGAAACGAGCCTTAAAGGGGAATAAAACCCAATTTTTTTCTATCATTATTTATAAAGAGCATGCAATTTTAAACAACTTTCTAATTTACTGCTATTATCTAATTTGTTTTTCATTCTCTTGATATTCTTTGCGGGAAAGCATACCTAGATATTCTCAGTAGCTGCTGATTGGTAGATGCACATAGATGCCTCGTGTGATTGGCTCACCCATGTGCATTGCTATTTCTTCAACAAAGGATATCTAAAGAATGAAGCAAATTAGATAATAAAGTAAATTAGAATGTTATTTATAATGTTATTCTCTTCCTAAATCATGAAAGAAAATGTTTGGGTTTAGTGTCCCTTTAAGTGTATTAACCTGTACACAGAAGTTTAACATTCAGACTGCATTAAAACAATTTAATTTGGATTTTACATTTTTTAATATTTATTAATTTTAAGTGACAGAGAAACTTAAAGGGACACTGTACCCAAAAATTTTATTTTGTGATTCAGATTGAGCATGACATTTTAAGCAAATTTCTAATTTACTCCTATTATCAAATTTTCTTCATTCTCTTGGTATCTTTATTTGAAATGCAAGAATGTTAGTTTAGATGCCGGCCCATTTTTGGTGAACAATCTGGGTTGTCCTTGCTGATTGGTGGATAAATTCATCCACCAATAAAAAAGTGCTGTCCAGAGTACTGAAACCAAAACAAGCTTAGATGCCTTCTTTTTCAAATAATGATAGCAAGAGAATGAAGAAAAATTGATAATAGGAGTAAATTAGAAAGTTGCTTAAAATTGCATGCTCTATCTGAATTACAAAAAAAAAATTGGGTTCAGTGTCCCTTTAAGAAAAATATATTATATACAGTAAAGAATAAATGCTTAGTTATTGAGGAGTTGCCGTCATCTCCGCCAGTCCAACTGAGCTCTGTAAAATGATAAATGGTAAACAGAACAGTTTTACAGGCAATAAATGCTACAGTATAGTATTTTACCTGTTATAAATTCTCTGTCAATATTTCTATAAATAATTGTGTGATGTAAATGCCATACAGGAAAAATATAAAGTAACATTTTACATTGCTCAGCCCCCTAAAAGTATCAGCACTGAATTTAGGAGACACTCAGGAATTTTCTCTTGGAATAGCTTATGTGGAAAAAAAATTATTTGTGTGTACCCTTAGGATCCTCCTCAACTCACATATAACAATAATAAACGAAAGGGGAATTTTTTTACCTACAAAAAAAAGTGTGGGAACTCACCAAGATATTCACTGCACCTCACACACACTCTTACATACACATACACACACAGACACCCTTACATACACACACTGTATTTATATGTATATAATCTATACACTTTGGTTAATGAAAGCAAATTAAATCAAATGAAGGGTTGAATCATTGCCTTGGGGCCTGAGATTCCTCCTCTGTCACAGAGGCTCACCCACTTAAGGAGCAATAGTACTATTTCTGCTGAGGGGAGCTAAATAACCTCAGAGCAAGCCACACAGAAATGTAAGCACCATGTGTTCCACATATTGCAAGGTTTTCACACAGCAGCACCGCCTCCAGGCTTGCCTTTAGTGTATTGAAGAAAATGTTACTGCCCATTACTAGATGATCTCACTATCCCGCTAACTAGATTGTGCTCCAGTTCTTCCCACCAGCAACAGCAGTGTTTACTGAAGAATTTTTGTTCACTGTCCAATGCGTTCACGCTCGACTTGACCCTTGTATTTTCTGCAAAAGGGAAATAATAATCAAAACTGAAATGTAAAGGAGTGAATTTTTTTGATAAAACATTTTTACAATATACTTGCATTAGCAAAACTGTTTCTATTGAAAGGTAATACTGTTTTAGGGGCATATGCACCTATGCTGCATGCGCACAATGCACACGTATTCAAACACCACACCTGTACAGTGTGGTGCAGTTTATAATGGCCACTGATGACTCCATTTGCACCATACAAACCACATTGAGACACTGCACTGGGCATGAGCAGCATATGCACCTTAAACAGTAATGATTAGGGGTCTATTTAGTAAGCAGCGGATGCTTCAGAGCCCCATCGTTTCAGGTTCGTCTGAAACGAAAGTTAAGAAACAGTAGTTGTAAGCTACTCCTTAACATTTTCCACCACCTTTTAGGTGGCGGACTGAAATCATCCTGGTCCGATACGATTGGGATGATTGACAGCCCCTGCCAGTGGCCGATTGTCCGCCAGTGAGCAGGGGGCGGCATTGCACAAGCATTTTACTAGAAATGTTTGTGCAGTGTTAAATGCCAACAGCGTAAGCTGTCTCGACCTTTTTTAAATCTACCCCGAAATCTCTGGTCAATTTAAAAAATGTGCCCCATATGCCCCCAAAATGAAGTGCCGTGTTTCTTAAATAAAAATGCTTTCATCTTGATTAAAAAATAACTGCACAACGCTGTTATAAGGGGTTAAAGTGAGCAGGTGTGGGGGGAAAAGTGCCTTTACATAGAGGTCTATGGGGACTGTGTTTATACTGTTAATTTATGTGTATGCTTATATACATATATATATAAATAAACATGTAAATATATATGTATATATTAATATATTTTTTAAATTTGCTGCCCGACTTACCCCCTTCGCTGTGCTTAGGTTCTGTGCCTTGTATGACGGCATCAGAACGAGACTCCTATTGGAGCCTATGGAAGCGCGCTCTTGTTAGAGCAAAATTTCCATGCAATGCAAACACAAGGTCACTTTTAAAACTATTACAAATGGAGCGCAAATATCACGTTCGGCCCTTAAGGTAATAGTAAAATAAAAAAATTGACGCTTGTTTTTTGAGGATATGATGCATCTCAGGTATTTCTGATGTTGTTGCAAAAGATTACAAGTGGCGCGCTAAAGTTAGTGCATGTCACGACCATGCTAACTTGCAGGCGTGTTACAAGTTAAAAGTAGAAGGGAGTGCATGATTGTAGAACTAACATATGCCTAGATTACAAGTTTTGCGCTGAACAGGGTACGAAAATAACGCAAAAAAAAATGCGTTATTTAATTCACCATATCACTGCCATTACGAGTTACTGAAAAGCCTCCTTGTGCTGTGCGTTATGGTGCGTTAAACACCCCTAATCCACCGTTCCCCGACACCCCTAATCCTCCGCTGCCCACCATCGCCGACACTAATAAAGTTATTAACCCCTAATCTGCTGCTCCCCGACTTCGCCGCAACTAATAAAAGCTATTAACCCCTAATCCTCCGCTCCCCGACATCACAGCCACTAAATAAAGTTATTAAGCACTATTCCGCCGCTCCCAGACACCTAAATAAACCTATAACCCCTAAACCGCCGGGCCCCCACATTGCAAAATACTTAATTAAACTATTATCCCCTAAACCTAACACCCCCCTAACTTTAAATAAAAATTACAATATAACTATCTTAAAATAAATAAAAACTTACCTGTGTTTAAACTATAAATTAACCTAACATAACTATTCTAATAAAATAAAAAAACTACCAATTAAAAAATCTAAATTACGGACTTTCGGTGGGCGGGCCAGGCGAGCAGATGCTCTCAAACAGAGCTCCACTGGACGGACCATATTAGACCCAAAATTCGGCATTTTGCTGCCGGGTCCCGCACAACAGACTTGCTGGGCTTGTAAGTGAAGCAGAGTGCCGGCTGTCTTCTATAGTGAGCGTAGCAAATTTCATCCGCTCCGGCAACCGGAGGTCACAGACCGTCAAACACAGCTACCTACCAGCGCCATCTTGGATTTTACCCGGGCGCAAATAGCAACAGCAGGGGTTGGAGAGAGAGAGGAGAGACAAAGGCTGCATACAACTGATCGGCAAGCACAATGACCAGCTACACAGACTGCAGTAAGTACCGCTCTGGAAGTGGTGAGGAAATAATTAGAGAAAAGCTGCTATTGAAACCAGGCGGGAATTGAAAGGGGTATAAGGTGAAAATTGGAAAAGAGCATCACGCTGCACTTAATATTCCCTACACTTTAATAACAAGGGGGTTTTGTATGAATGAGCAGCTATATTTGCAGGTAAAATAAATGGATTGTGATTTTACGGACATTGTAAGGAGATAGCAGATGTAATTTTTCAGCCCGCATTAGATAGATTGGCCCACGCAGTAACACTTCAGAGCTGGAATTGTATTTGTGTTATTCCCACAATAGCGCACGTGGGCAAAAGCAACAAGTTTATAGGAGCCTACATAACCCCCGCTCCTATCACACACTGCAAGAGTTCTAAGCACAGCTCACTGTACCAAGCATCTAGAAATATCTGTAAATACTTGTCTGGCACGTTGACATCTTGGCTTCCCTGCAGGAGACTTGTGTGGGTGCTTTAATTCTGCACCATATTGCGGTAAAGTTTGAACAGCATACTAACCGGCTGCTAGTAAACTGCATAATAATAAAGTGAGGCCTGACTGAACATATCCGTCCATTACTGTAGGGGCAGGACATCGCCACTGTAAAACTGTATCTGTGGTTTGCACTTGTTTGATTGTGCAGGTATTCCACCTGATTTATTGGCACCAACAAAGACCTTATACCCCACTCTAATGAAAGTAGACAAATATTTCTACAAGCTGTCCCCCGCTACCAATTCTGATATGACACACAGATCAAAAGCCAGTGAGAAGAGGCTGAAACACTCTGCAGATTTGCATCCAGAGAACTCAACCCTGTCTGATCAGGTAGGGGTCTCAGACCCAGACTCACAATCTTCTCTCTTGCAAGAACTGAAATCTTTTTTCCTTCCCAAGATGGACTCCTTGCAAACAGGGGTAGACACGCTAACAAGCGAAGTTCGGCAATTCTCCTCGCGACTCACCTTAGCTGAAACCCGCATTTCAGAAGTGGAGGACAGGCAATTCGCATCAGCCACTACAATCAAGCAGTTAGTAAAGAAAACCCAAACACTCCAAGATCGCATAGATGATTTGGATAACAGAAGCTGCCGCAACAACCTATGTATCGTAGGAGTCCCGAAGTCCATCAAAGGCAAAGACCTGCTTGAATTCACAGCACTCAAGTTGCCAAAGATGCTGGGCTTACACGCTGATATCTTACCAATAGATGTGGAGCAGGCCCATCGTGTGGGCCCGGCGAGGGCCTTGGACCAGGCAGGTGCAAGACCTAGACAGGTTATATTTAAGTGCCTAAATTTCCAAGAAAAATTGAAGATCCTAAGGGCCTACCGCTCTCATAAAGAACTACTATATGAAGGTTCGAAACTGCTCCTATTCCAGGACTTTTCAATGGATGTCTCCAGACAAAGGAAGGAATTTGCCCCAATCTGCACCCAACTACACGAGCAGGGAAGGCAAGTGGCACTGCTGTTCCCTGCGAAATTGCCCCTTCAAACCCCATATGGCATCAAGATCTTCCACTCACCTCAAGCCGTGAGAAGCTACTTGGCTACTGAAAATCAGCACCCACCAACCTGAAGAATTCGGGTTGGGAAGCTGGACGGCTGTTTTCTCTCTTTTCTTTCTTCACTATAGGCCTTCAAAAGCTGAGAGATGGCTGAGTCTCTTTTTTGCTTCACTACCTCCGGGATTGGAGGGGAGTCTTGCCCTGAGGGGTTTCTGGACTCCGGTAAGAGGCTGGACAATGCCTCTTGGGTAATGTTAAATAATGATATGTTCTACTTGTTCTGTTTGTTATTGTTGATGTTTTTCATGTTTTTTATATTTACAATGTACTCAATGTTGTTATTGTGTTGTACTGTCAGGTTAACGCTTCAAGCACTTAATGTTATCCACACAACGCCTCAATATGCAGGGCTAAATATTAGTTGTAGTAACAAGACATATGGCAGGATTACACATAGATGGTTCATGGATGAGAATGCAAGCATATACTGGCGCTGCCTTGCAATACTTTTCTTGGTATTAACCTTAACCTTTTTTGGAAGGAGTAACTATATCACCTGCCCCCGTGTAGTGGAGGGCACCACAAATACTACCAAGTTGTACACACACCAAACAAATGTGATACATGATCAGGTACCCCCAACGCCCTTGGCGCAGTTACTCATCTCGCCCCCAGGTTTTGGTATAGAACGAGCATGTGTCATTATGGTAAGGAATCATGTCCCATTGTTCACAGCTGTATCTGAACAAGATTGTAGCACAACGAGCACACTACATCACTTTATGTATTTTGTAACAGATCTCTGCCCTCTTTTATGCCAGGTGCAGCTTTGTTATATCAGTATGTATCTGTACCCTGCCCCCAGCCCTGTCCCCCTTCCTCTCACCCTCTTTTTTTTTCTTTTTTTCTTTTTCTTTTTTTTTTTTTTCAGTTGTTGGTATATCTTCTCTAGCTTGATATGTCTTTCAAGATAGTGACCTGGAATGTGGGAGGTCTACATTCCCCTATAAAATGTAAGTCAATTCTCACGCACCTTAGGAAATTGGGAACTGACATAGCCCTGTTACAGGAGACCCATTTGACAGATTCAGAGCATCAGAAACTACAGAGAGATTGGGTGGGGCAAGTAGTATTCCTATCTCACACTAGCGCCAGTCGCGGCTTGGCCATTGCATTTGGGAAGAACGTTTCAGTCAGTATAGAAAGCTCCTACTTAGATAGGGACGGTAGATATATGATAGTACAAGCCTTGGTAAACTCAGAGAGATATGTGTTTTGCAATCTCTATGCCCCCAATCATAGAGCAGTAGGCTTCTGAACAGATTTGACACGACAACTAGCTCCACATATAGGGGGGTAGTTATCAACGTGTCTACTTTACCTGCCTTCGCCGGTCCAATACGCCCGCCTAAGCTCGCCTACTATCGCCGCTGCGGACCTTCAAAATATCGCCTAAGTTATCAAAAAAGCTGTCAAAAAGCTGCGCACCAAGTACAGGGCGATGAGCAGCAGACTGTGATAGTTATCACTCATCCGATCTCACTGCTCTTCGGCTTTTTGACAGCTTTATTGCTACCCTGTCACTAAGCACCCACACTAACTACACTGTTCTACCCCCTATACCGGCGCCCCCGGAGCCCCCCGCAACTCAATAAAGTTATTAACCCTTAAACCGCTGCTCCTAGACCCCGCCACAACTCTTATAAATGTATTAACCTCTAAACCGTCGCTCCCGGACACCACCGCCACCTACATTATACCTAGTAACCCCTATCCTGCCCCCCCTATACCGCCGCCACCTATAATAAAGTTATTAACCCCTATCCTGCCGATCTCGGACCTCGCCGCAACTAAATAAATAGTTTAACCCCTAAACCGCCGCCCCCGGACCCTGCCGCAACCTATATTAAACTTATTAACCCCTATCCTGCCCCCCCTACACCGTCGCCACCTATAATAAGTTTATTAACCCCTATCCTGCCCCCCCTACACCGCCTCCACTGTAATAAAATTATTAACCCCTAAACCTAAGTCTAACACTAACCCTGACACCCCCTATCTTAAATATTAATTAAATAAATCTAAATAAATATAACTCTTATAAAATTAATTATTCCTAATTAAAACTAAATACTTACCTTTAAAATAAACCCTAAGATAGCTACAATATAAATAATAATTATATTGTAGCTATTTTAGGATTTATTTTTATTTTACAGGCAAATTTCAATTTATTTTAACTAGGTACAATAGCTATTAAATAGTTATTAACTATTTAATAGCTACCTAGCTAAAATAAAGAGAAATTTACCTGTAAAATAAAAACTAACCTAAGTTACAATTACACCTAACACTACACTATACTTAAATAAATTAATCCTATTTAAAACTAAATACTTACCTGTAAAATAAACCCTAAGATAGCTACAATATAAATAATAATTATATTGTAGCTATTTTAGGATTTATATTTATTTTACAGGTAACTTTGTATTTATTTTAGCTAGTTAGAATAGTTATTAAATAGTTATTAACTATGTAATAACTACCTAGCTAAAAGAAATACAAAATTACCTGTAAAATAAATTCTAACCTAAGTTACAATTAAACCTAACACTACACTATCATTAAATTAATTAAATAAATTAGTTACAAATAACTACAATTAAATTAAATAAACTAACTAAAGTACAAAAAATAAAAAAAGCTAAGTTACAAAAAATAAAAAAAATAAGTTACAAACATCTAAAAAATATTACAACAATTTTAAGCTACTTACACCTAATCTAAGCCCCCTAATAAAATAACAAAGCCCCCCAAAATAAAAAAATGCCCTACTCTATTCTAAACTAAAAAGTTACCAGCTCTTTTACCTTACCAGCCCTTAAAAGGGCCTTTTGCGGGGCATGCCCCAAATAATTCAGCTCTTTTGCCTGTAAAAAAAAATACAACCCCCCCAACATTGAAACCCACCACCCACATACCCCTAATCTAACCCAAACCCCCCTTAAATAAACCTAACACTACCCCCCTGAAGATCATCCTACATTGAGTCGTCTTCAGCCAGCCGACCCACCGATGGAACCGAAGAGGAGATCCGGAGCGGAAGAAGTCTTCCATCCGATGAAGTCATCATCCAGGCGGCGCTGAAGAAGTCTTCCATCCGATAGAAGTCTTCATCCAGGCGGAGTCTTCAATCTTCATCCATCCGGAGCTGAGCGGAGCCATCTTCAGACGAGCCGACGCAGAGCCATCCTCTTCTTCCCGATGACTAATGACGAATGGATATTCCTTTAAGGGACGTCATCCAAGATGGCGTCCCTTCAATTCCGATTGGCTGATAGGATTCTATCAGCCAATCGGAATTATGGTAGGAAAAATCTGATTGGCTGATTGAATCAGCCAATCAGATTGAAGTTCAATCCGATTGGCTGATCCAATCAGCCAATCAGATTGAGCTTGCATTCTATTGGCTGTGATAGAATCATATCAGCCAATCGGAATTCGAGGGACGCCATCTTGGATGACGTCATTTAAAGGAACCTTCATTCGGACTTAGGACGTCGGAAGAAGAGGATGGATCCGCGCCGGAGGTCTTGATGATGGAGCCACTCGTCGATGGATGGAAGAAGATAGAAGATGCCGCTTGGATGAAGATGTTTGCCGGTCCGGATCTCCTCTTCTGCCCGGATAGGATGAAGACTTCTGCCCGATGATGGAATTCTTCAGCCGCCGCTTGGATCAAGACTTCAGCCG
Organism: Bombina bombina; assembly: GCF_027579735.1. Classification (NCBI taxonomy): domain Eukaryota; kingdom Metazoa; phylum Chordata; class Amphibia; order Anura; family Bombinatoridae; genus Bombina; species Bombina bombina. The sequence goes on from NC_069500.1 coordinate 1,283,054,986, forward strand.
GAGAATGGACGTCTTCAGCCCCCGCTTGGGCTTGGATCAAGACTTCAGCCGGAGGATGGACGTCTTCAGCCCCCGCTTGGGCTTGGATCAAGACATCGGAGCCGGACGGATCGGTGGTACCCGGTGTGGTGAAGATAAGGTAGGGAGATCTTCAGGGGCTTAGTGTTAGGTTTATTTAAGGGGGTTTTGGGTTAGATTAGGGGTATGTGGGTGGTGGGTTGTAATGTTGTTGGGGGGTATTGTATGTTTTTTTTCCAGGCAAAAGAGCTGAATTCTTTGGGGCATGCCCCACAAAAGGCCCTTTTAAGGGCTGGTAAGGTAAAAGAGATTTTCTATTTTAATTTTAGAATAGGGTAGGGCATTTTTTTATTTTGGGGGGCTTTGTTATTTTATTAGGGGGCTTAGAGTAGGTGTAATTAGTTTAAAATTTTGTAATATTTTTCTAATTTTTGTAAATATTTTTTTATTTTTTGTAACTTAGTTCTTTTTTATTTTTTGTACTTTAGCTAGTTTATTTAATTGTATTTATTTGTAGGTATTGTATTTAATTAATTTATTGATAGTGTAGTGTTAGGTTTAATTGTAACTTAGGTTATGATTTATTTTACAGGTAATTTTATAATTATTTTAACTAGGTAGCTATTAAATAGTTATTAACTATTTAATAGCTATTGTACCTGGTTAAAATAAATACAAAGTTGCCTGTGAAATAAATATTAATCCTAAAATAGCTACAATATAATTATTCGTTATATTGTAGCTATATTAGGATTTATTTTACAGGTAAGTATTTAGCTTTAAATAGGAATAATTTATTTAATAAGAGTTAATTTATTTTGTTAGATTTAAATTATATTTAACTTAGGGGGGTGTTAGTGTTAAGGTTAGACTTAGCTTTAGGGGTTAATAAATTTATTAGAGTAGCGGTGAGGTCCGGTCAGCATATTAGGGGTTAATACTTGAAGTTAGGTGTCGGCAATGTTAGGGAGGGCAGATTAGGGGTTAATACTATTTATTATAGGGTTATTGAGGCGGGAGTGAGGCGGATTAGGGGTTAATACATTTATTATAGTAGCGGTAAGGTCCAGTCGGCAGATTAGGGGTTAATAATTGTAGGTAGGTGGAGGCGACGTTGGGGGTGGCAGATTAGGGGTTAATAAATATAATATAGGGGTCGGCGGTGTTAGGGGAAGCAGATTAGGGGTTCATAGGGATAAAGTAGGTTGCGGCGTTGTGCGGTCGGCAGATTAGGGGTATAAAAATTGGCGGCGATGTGGGGGGACCTCGGTTTAGGGGTACATAGGTAGTTTATGGGTGTTAGTGTACTTTAGAGCACAGTAGTTAAGAGCTTTATGAACCGGCGTTAGCCCAGAAAGCTCTTAACTCCTGACTTTTTTCTGCGGCTGGAGGTTTGTCGGTAGATTTCTAACGCTCACTTCAGCCAAGACTCTAAATACCGGCGTTAGAAAGATCCCATTGAAAAGATAGGAAAGTGAGCGTTAGACCCTTACCTACAAGACTCTAAATACCAGCGGTAGCCCAAAACCAGCGTTAGGAGCCTCTAACGCTGGTTTTGACGGCTAACGCAGAACTCTAAATCTAGGCGTTAGGGTTTATTTTAAAGGTAAGTATTTAGTTTTAAATAGGATTCATTTATTTAATAAGAGAAATATTATTTAGATTTATTTAATTAATATTTAAATTAGGGGGGTGTTAGGGTTAGTGTTAGACTTAGGTTAAGGGGTTAATAATTTTATTACATTGGCGGCGGTGTGGGGGGGGGCAGGATAGGGGTTAATAAACTTATTATAGGTTGCGGCGGTATAGGGGGGGCAGGATAGGGGTTAATAAGCTTATTATAGGTGGCGACGGTGTAGGGGGGGGCAGATTAGGGGTTAATAAGTTTAATATAGGTTGCGGCAGGGTCCAGAAGTGGCGGTTTAGGGGTTAAACTATTTATTTAGTTGCGGCGAGGTCCGGGGTTAATAACTTTATTATAGGTGGCGACGGTATAGGGGGGCAGGATAGGGGTTAATAGGTATAATGTAGGTGGCGGCGGGGTCCGGGAGCGGCAGTTTAGGGGTTAATACATATATTATAGTTGCGGCGGGGACCGGGAGCGGCGGTTTAGGGGTTAATACATATATTATAGTTGCGGCGGGGACCGGGAGCAGCGGTTTAGGGGTTAACATATTTAGTATAGCTTGCGGTGGGCTCCGGGAGCGGCGGTTTAGGGGGTAATAACTTTATTTAGTTGCGGCGGTGTAGTGGGGACAGATTAGGGGTGTTTAGACTCGGGGTACATGTTAGGGTGTTAGGTGTAGACAGCTCCCATAGGAATGAATGGGATGTTGGGCAGCAGCGAACATGAACTTTCGCTATGGTCAGACTCCCATTGATTCCTATGGGATCCGCCACCTCCAGGGCGGCGGTTTGAAAACCAGGTACGCTGGGCCGGAAAAGTGCCGAGCGTACCTGCTAGTTTTTTGATAACTAGCAGAAGTAGTCAGATAGTGCCGCACTTGTGTGCGGAACATCTGTAGTGACGTAAGAATCGATCTGTGTCGGACTGAGTCCAGCGGATCGAAGCTTATGTCACAAAATTCTACTTTTGCCGGTATCTAGGGCTTGATAACTTAGGCGAATCAGCCTCGCCACAAATACGCTGCGGAATTCCAGCGTATTTGAGGTTGACGACTTGATAACTAGGCCCCATAGGCTCAAACCTAATAATTGGTGGAGATTTCAATATTTCGCCCACACACACTTTAGACAGACTCTGGTTGGAACCACACTCCATAAGGGACCCAAAAATAAACTACAAAGCAAGGTATGAAACAAAAATCTTCAGTATGTTAGAAGCAGACTTAGGGGTATGTGATATCTGGAGATTGCAGAACCCAGAAGGGAAAGATTATACGTGCCTATCTAAAGCTAAACATACTTTATCCAGAATTGACCTTTTTATGATTGCCAGTAAATTAATCACTCACATCCACCTGTGCAAGATACATAACATCCTGCTATCAGACCACGCACCTGTGGAACTAACACTCTGAGCTCTGAGACCACAGTCCAATAGGAACATACTCAGATTCCCCACATACTTATCCACTTCAGAGGCATTCACTAAATTTCTACAGCACACTTGGACAGATTTTACCACAGATAACGCTGCCAATATAGATGACACCCAACTTTTTTTGGGAAACGGTGAAAACGGTGTCTGCAGGGGCTATAATACTTATGTTTCGAAATTGCGATATAAACACAATACAGATACAGAACCTTGCAAAAACAGCTGGGGCTGTCTTATCAATCTTACTTACAAACTAAGACAAAAGCAAATTATGAGACCTATATTGCAAACAAAGCAGAGCTGGAAGCTTTCATGAAACAACAAACAGCAGCTGGGCTACTGAAAACAGCAGGTAAATTCTACAAGTTTGAGGGTAGAGCAGGTAAGATGCTAGCATCTCTGACGAGACCACAGACATCTAGGACCAACATAGCAGCAATAAGGTCACAAGGCGTAACATACACTAAACCAGCCAACATAGCGCAGTGTTTTGCACAATATTATGCAAAATTATACACCCAGCAAGACAGGGCCCCGGAGGGTGTCCAGGCCCAGTTCTGGCAATCGTTACAACTTCCTCAAGTAACACAGGAGCAGATTGATACTCTAAACTCCCCTGTAACCGTTGAGGAATTGACATTTACTCTGAGATCCCTGCTGACTGGCAAGGCGTCCAGCCCTGACGGCCTACCGGCTGAATTCTATAAGTCTCTTCAGCCTCAGATCGCATCCACACTGACCAGACTGTACAATGCATTCCTACATACGGAAGCATCCCCCTCCAAAAATTTCACGTCGGCACACATTACACTCATTCCCAAGCCAGGGAAAGACCGCTCCATGCCAGAGTCCTACAGACCAATATCACTGCTTAACACAGATTACAAGCTATTCATGAAAATTCTGGTGAACAGACTAAAGGTAATCCTACCAGACTTAGTGCACCCTGATCAAACAGGCTTTGTTTTCAAGCGCTCGTTGTGAACCTCAGCAGAGTCCTGCAGGTAATAGAGCACTATTGGGCAAGAGGACCGGAGAAGGCTGGGAGAGACATGTCGGAGGCCTTCCTGCTATCCCTGGATGCAGAGAAGGCCTTCGACCGGGTGAAGTGGCCTCACCTAATAGATACCATGCATAGATTCGGCTTCAAGGGCCCGTTTCTAGAGATCATAAGCAAAATGTATCAATGTCCAGCAGCTCGGGTTATTTCTAATGGGCTTTTCTCACCAGACTTTCAGTTACAGAGAGGCACCAGACAAGGATGCCCCCTGTCGCCACTACTTTTTAACATGGCATTGGAGCCCCTAGCACTGAAATTATGACAAATCTTCCCGGGAATAACGATAAGGGGGATCTCCCTACATCTGGCGTTATAAGCTGATGATATGTTGCTCTTTGTGGACACACAATCTATGCAAATACCGCATATATTGCGCACTATTACGGACTTTGGCACCTTCTCGGGTTACCGAATAAACACCTCCAAATCGGAGGTGCTATGGTTACATAGACACCAGAACACGAAACACATCTACCCGTTTGTGGAGATGTCGGGAGAACTCACCTATTTGGGCATTAAACTACACCGAGACCCGTCTAAAATGTATGATGTAAACATATCTACCAAATGTTCAGAGCTGGTTTCCCAGCTGACAAATTGGGCCAACCTCCCTCTGGGTTTATCGGGCCATATCAGCTTTACCCAAGATTCTGTATCCTTTACTCATGTTGCCATTTCTGATGACAAAAAAAGATCTGAAAATGCTCTCTCGCGCAGTATCGCAATTCATATGGAGGGGTGGCAAACCTCGGATAGCAGCAGACAAACTACACCTCCCATTTCAGGGGGGAGGTTTGGGACTGCCAAACCTCAAGTTCTACAACTGGGCAGCATTGGCCAGGCTGGTTACCGATTGTCAACTAAATACTAGACACTTTTGTGAAACGGTTTTGGAGGAAGGGGTTCTTGCGCCTTTGGCACCAGCCTACCTTCCATACGCAAAACTATCATCCCTGCAACCCGCGGTTACTAATAACGTATTATACCGTGACCCACTGAGAGCATGGCACTTGATTCACAAATTTTTGGGGGTGGTTAGTCCTCCCCCTAAATATATACCCATTGTTGGGAACACAGACTTTCCAGCGGGAAACAAACATGAACCATTTCTTATATGGGGAACCCTCGGTATCAGAGTGTTGGGGGACGTACTGGACCCCTGTTTCACACTATGCGTTCCTTTCAGGAGCTAAAGACTAAGTATCAGATCTCGAATCACCATTTCTATGCATATCTCCAGTTGCGACACTATGTGACGTCCCTACAGGCGTCTAATGCTGGTTTCTGGGACATATCGCCCTTTGCCATAGCTCAGACACTGTTTCATGTGGGAAGATTCTCCCTCTCGCAATTCTATACTCAACTAATAAGACGAACTGAGACTCTAATTCAAACCAATATGCTGACAAGATTAGTTACAGACATCCCCAAAGTGGTGACAGTGCAAGACCTAAAAGACAGCCTAGACTTCACTAAACGTGCTACACTTGCGATCACCTACAGGGAGGCACAGGTTAGACTGTTGCACAAAGATTATATCACGCCCAATAGATTATCAAAATGGAATAACCTGTGCCCCAATCAATGTATTAAATGTAGCAGTGTATCCCCCTTTTCTACATTACTTGTATGCATGCCCGATTATCAGACGCTTCTGGGGCCACTTGCAATACTGGGTCAAAACCACGTTTGATATAGAGATAGAGTTCACCGCAGCGGAGATTTACCTTTTTAAGTGTTATGAGCCACATAAGCGACACCATCAGATACTAACACTGTGCATGTTGCTAGCGAGAATGTGTATACTAACTAGATGGATTTCTAAACAACCTCCAACAATAGCCCAGTTCAAACACCTTCTAATAAGACAGCTATACATAGAGCAATATGATGTACGGCTAGATACACTACACAGACTAAGGCCTTTCTGGAAAAAATGGTGCCCTCTTATAAATACATTCAACACAGACTTAAAGGACCAAATCATAAAACCGTTCTTACACTCTGAAATACTACCTCTACTGAACATGGGTGAGGCGGACACTCCCTACTAGAACGAGCAGAAACTCCCAATAACAATAATAATAATGCTCAACTCCCCACAGAGGTTATGCTTTTTTAAGCAATCTAGGCTGGTATATTTTTTTTCTCCCCCTGCCCCTCTCCCTGCATCCCCCCTCTCCCCAATGTGTTTCTCTGTTGAAAGGTTTCATTGTTGTTTTGTTAATTGTTATTTAGTTAATAGTTTAAAATTGAAACAGATATGGCAAATTCCAATTTTTTAAAAGAGACTTTATTGAGATGTATCAATATTGACAGAGACACTCACAAGAGCGCTGCTTCTCTTTTATCATTGGAATTAAAATAGACAGATCGCTCTTTCATGTCATACTTACGGAAGCTCGGATCAAGACAACAAATATGTTATCATATGTCATGTTCACATATCAGAATGTGCATCTGTATTTACCTCTTTGTTGTATCTGTTTTTGCTAATAAAAAGAATTAAAAAAAAAATCTAAATTACAAATTTAAAAAAACCTAACACTACTAAAAAAAATAAAAAAATCTAAAATTACAAAAAATAATAAACACTAAATTACGAAAAATAAAAAACACTAAGGATTACAAAAAATAGTAAACAAAATTATCAATTACACCAAATCTAATAGCTCTATAAAATTAAGAAAGCCCCACCAAATAAAAACACCCCCTAGCCTACAATAAGCTACCAATAGCCCTTAAAGGGCTCTTTTGTAGGGCATTGCCCTAAGTTAAACAGCTCTTTTACCTGTAAAAAAATACAAAGTCCCCCCAACAGTAAAACCCACCACTCAACCAACCCCCCAAAATAAAAATCCTAACTCTAAAAAAAAACTAAGGTACCCATTGCCCCTAAAGGGGCATTTGTATGGGCATTACCCTTAAAAGGGCATTCAGATCTTTTTCACTGTCCTTAAAGGGGCATTTAGCTCTTTTAAAATTTGCCAAAAGCCCTAATCAGAAAAAAAACACCCTCCAAAAATAAAAAAAATACCTAACGCTAACCCCCAGAATATCTACTCACTGTTCCTGAAGTCCGGACATCTATCTCCATCCAGGCAGTGAGAAGTCTTCATCCAGGCGGCGACATCTTCATCCATCGCAGGGACGTCTTCTATCTTCATTCCAGTGGCGCGGAGTGGAGCCATCCTGGACACTAAAAAGGTAGCCGTTTCAAAATGGCGTACCTTACATTCCTATTGGCTGATTTTATTCTTCAAATTCAAATCAGCCAATAGGATGAGAGCTACTGAAATTCTATTGGCTGATTTGAACATTTTTGTTTCGCAAAATTCATAACTACTGCGGTCAGATGGTGGTATGGATCGTGACGGTATAGGATGTAACGCAAGAATTTTGAGTGCGGAATGGGCATTGCGTTACAGGCTAAAATGCTTTCATTACAGCTATACCGCCGCGACTCGTAATATGCGTTCCTGGCCATTACACACTCAATAGCCAATTTTTCAGTGGTATAGCAGTACCGCAAAACTCATAATCTAGCCAATAATGTGTAAGGGGTAAAAAAAAAAAGAGTTGCACCTTGCTCAACATAAGTACATTAAAATAAAGTGTTACACTCATTTATAAACTGATAAAAAAATATTCATATAAAGGATTATAATATATATACTTTAAAGCCCTTCCCAGACAAACTATATTTATTTATTTAATTTCATTTTTTTATTATGTTTTGCTATGTTTTTAATGTAAACATTTCACATTCCAAAGTTGATCACATAGAAGAAAATTTTCTTTGTATTTTTAAATTTATATACAGTATTGTGCAAAATTCTTAGGCCACCATTAGATTTGCTGTTTTAGCAATGTTTTAATGACCATCCATATTTATTTTTTGGTCACTTTATTAAGATACAAACAGAAAATACAGGAAGTATGTACACAAAATATAAAAAAAAAAACAATTTTCAGAATAAAATTGCTTCTTCAGGGTAAAGTCAGTATTTAGTGTGACCTTCCTTAGCACTAAGTGGGGGGACTGTCCTGAAGTTTTCTGAAGTAATCTTCTTGTATATTACACCAGGCTTCATTCAGCACTTCCCAGAGTTCTTCTTTAGATTTAGGTTTCCTTTTATTTATTTCTATGTCCAGGTGATCCCATATTGCCTCTATAATATTCAGGTCTGGACTCTGTGGAGCCAAGTCCATAACTGTAAGTGTTTTATCAACTGTTTTTCTCTCCAAATATGATTTTAATGCATTAGCGTGTGCTTGGGATCTTTATCACGCTGAAAAATAAACCATTCCCAATCAGGCACTTTCTAGAAGGAATAGCTTGATGAATTAAAACCTATCTGTACTTTTCAGCATTCATGATCCCATCAATTCGGATAATATCACTAACATCATTGGCAGAAATGCAGCCCCAAACCAAGACAGACCCTCCACCATGTTTCACTGAATGCAGCAAGCACTCATTATTCAAACTCTCTCCAGCCTCTTCTCGAATATTGTCAATGATTGGATCCAAAAATTTCAAACTTGGATTTGTCACTCCATAATACTCTTTTCCACTGATCTTCATTCCAATCTTTGTGAGCTTTAGAATATATTAGCCTTTTCACCCTGTTCCCCATCTGAAAAATTGATTTCTTGGCTGCTACCCTTCCACAAAGACCATTCCTGATCAAGCTTTTTCGAGTCAACTTGGCATGTAGATAAAGCTGCCAGATGCTGAGCCAGGTCCTTGCTGGACTTCCTCCGGTCTCTCAAAAAAGGAACTTTGAGAAACTTCTCATCAGATTTTGAAAGTTGTCTTGGCCTTCCAGTCCTTTTTTTTGTCCTTGATCTGTCCTGATTCTTTAAATTTATTTATAACAGCTTCAATACCACATCTTGAGTATCTGGTTTGTTTGCTGATTTCCCTTTAAGAGTGGTCTTGCTGTTGCAAAAAACATAATTTATGTAAGAACTTACCTGATAAATTCATTTCTTTCATAGTGGCAAGAGTCCATGGGCTAGTGACCAAGAGGGGACAAAGTTTCCCAAACTTCAAAATGCCTATAAATACCCCTCCCATCACACACATAGTTCAGTTTTAACGTGTAGTGAGGTGTAAAAAGGAGTAAAAAAGCATACAAAAAAAGAGGAACTGGAAAAAAGTAATGTGCTTTTATAAAAAAAAATCATAACCACCAAAATTAGAGTGGGTCTCATGGACTCTTGCCACTATGAAAGAAATGAATTTATCAGGTAAGTTCTTACATAAATTATGTTTTCTTTCATGTAAGTGGCAAGAGTCAATGAGCTAGTGACGTATGGGATAGAAATAACCAAGATGTGGAAGTCCACAGAAGAGTCACTAGAGAGGGAGGGATTACAATAACAACAGTTACTTCCACTGAAAAAATTAAATCCAAATAATAAATATTTTCTTAAATTTAAAAAAACTCAAAACAGGCAAAAGGAATCAAACTGATGAAGAAGCAAATACATCAAAATGGTAAAATTGAGTTAATGTATGAAAAGAAGACCAAGTTGCTGCTTTAATCTGGTAGAATGAGCTGTAATTCTCTGAGGTGGAGACTGCCCGCCTCCAAATAAGTCTTGTAAATCAAAAGTTTCAACCAAGATGCCAAAGAAATGGCAGAGGCTTTCTGACCTTTCCTGGAACCAGAGAAAATAACAAATAGACTAGAAGTCTTTCTGAAATCCTTAGTAGCTTCAACATAGTATTTCAAAACTCTCACCACATCCAAAGAATGGAGAGATCTCTCAATAGAATTCTTAGGATTAGGACACAAAGAAGGAACAACAATTTCCCTAATAATGTTAGAGTTCACAACTTTAGGCAAAAAATTTAAACGAAGTCCATAAAACTGCCTTATCTTGATGAAATATCAGATAAGGAGACTCACAAGAGAGAGCTGACAACTCAGAAACTCCTCTAGCACAAGAGATAGCCAAAAGAAATAACACTTTCCAAGAAAGTAGTTTAATATCCAAAGAATGCATAGACTCAAAAGGAGGAGCCTGCAAAATCTTTAAAACAAAATTAAGACTCCAAGGGGGAGAAATAGACTTAATAACAGGTTTGATGTAAACCAAAGCCTGAACAAAACAGGGAATATCAGGAAGCTTAGGAAGCTTTCTATGAAATAAGACAGAAGGTGCAGAGATTTGTCCCAGACAAACCCTTATCCAAACCATCCTGAAGAAACTGTAAAATCCGAGGAATTCTAAAAGAATGCCAAGAAAAATTCTGAGAGGAGCACCATGAAATATAGGTTTCCAAACCTGATAATAAATCTTCCTCGAAACAGACTTACGAGCCTGTAACATAGTGTTAATTACTGAGCCAGAGAAACCTCTATGACTAAGAACTAAGCGTTCAATTTCCATACCTTCAAATTTAGAGATTTGAGATCCTGATGGAAAAACGGTCCTTGAGACAGAAGGTCTGGCCTTAAAGGAAGCGGCCAAGGCTGACAACTGGACATCCAGACAAGATCTGCATACCAAAATCTGTGAGGCCATGCAGGTGCTATCAGAAACACATGAGAATGTTCCAATATGATCTTGGAGATCACTCTTGGGAACTAGAGGTGGAAAAATGTAAGCAGGTTGGTAAAACCAAGGAACTGCCAAAGCATCCACCATCTCTGTCTGAGGATCCTTGGACGAGAGGTCCCACATCTGAACAATCTGATGAAACACATCTGGATGGAGAGACTACTCCCCTGGATGCAAAGTCTGATGACATAGAAAATCAGCTTCCCAATTGTCTACACCTGGAATATGAATCGCAGAAATTAGACAAGAGTTGGACTCTACCCAAGAAAGTATTCAAGATAATTCCTTCATTGCTAAAAAATGATGATTGAAATCTGCCACTGTTGTGACATTGTCTGTCTGAAAACGAATGAAGAGTTCTCTCTTCAATAGAGGCCAAGCCTGAAGATCTCTGAAGATAGCACAGAGTTCTAAAATGTTGATTGGTATCCTCGCCTCTTGAGGTTTCCAAACCCCTTGTGCTATCAGAGACCCCCAGACAGCTCCCCAACCTGAGAGACTTGCATCTGTGAGATCACAGTCCAGGAAGGGCGAACAAAAGAGGCCCCTTGAATAATCTGATGATGGTCTAACTACCAAGACAGGGAGAGTTGAATGCTGGGATTTAAGTATATCAACTGTGATATCTGAGTATAATCCCTGCACCATTGATTCAGCATGCAAAGCTGCAGAGGTCTCATATGAAAACGAGCAAAGGGTATCGCGTCTGATGCTACAGTCATAAGACCTAAAACTTCCATGCACATAGCCACTGAAGGGAATGATCGAGACTGAAGGTTTAGACAAGCTAAAACCAATTTAATTTGCCTCTTGTCTGTTAAAGACAGAGTCATGGACACTGAATCTATCTGGAAACCTAAAAAGGTGACCTATGAGGAATCAAGAAACTCTTTTGTAAATTTATCCTCCAACCATGTCCTTGAAGAAATCACACTAGTTGTTTCGTGTGAGATTCTGCTAAATGAAAAGACTGAGCTAGTACCAAGATATCGTCCAAATAAGGAAACACTGCAATACCCTGCTCTCTGATTACAGAAAGAAGGGCACCGAGAACCTTTGAAAAGATTCTTGGAGCTGTTGCTAGGCCAAATGTAAAAACGACAAACTGGTAATGCTAGTCTAGAAAAGAGAATCTCAGAAACCGATAGTGGTCTGGATGAATTGGAACATGAAGATAAGCATTCTGTAAGTCTATTGTGGACATAAAATGCCCTTGCCGAACAAAAGGCAGAGTAGTCCTTATAGTCACCATCTTGAAAGTTGCGACTCTTACAAAACGATTTAAAAGTTTCAGATCCAAAACTGGTCTGAAAGAATTTTCTTTCTTTGGGTCAATGAATAGTTTTGAATAAAACCCCAAACCCTGTTCCTGTAGAGGAACCAGAACAATCACCCCTGAAAGCTCTAGATCTGAAGCACATTTCAGAAAAGCCTGAGCTTTCACAGGATTTGTTGGAATATGAGAAAGAAAGAATCTTCTCACAGGAGGCCTTATTCTTAGTCCTATTCGATACCCCCTTATTCTTAGTCCTATTCGATACCCTTGAAACACAATATTCTGAATCCACTGATTCTGAACGGAACCTGACAAAATTTCCTGAAATAATTTCAATCTGCCCCACACCAGCTGAACTGGATTGAGGGTCGCACCTTCATGCAGTCTTTGGGGGCTGGATTTGGTTTTTTATAAGGCTTGGTTCTATTCCAATTTGAGGATAGTTTCCAATTGGAAACGGAGGCCTTAGAGGAAGGAGTAGACTTTTGTTCCTTATTCTGATGAAAGGAACGAAAATGATTAGGAGCCTTAAATTTACCCTTAGATTTTTTTATCTTTAGGTAAGAAATCTCCCTTCTCACCAGTAATAGTGGAAATAATAGAATCTAATTGAGAACCAAATGAATTCTTAGCCTGGAAAGATAGCGATAGTAATCTAGATTTAGACACCATGTCAACATTCCAAGATTTAAGTCATAAAGCTCTTCTGGCTAAAATAGCTAAAGACATGGGCCTCTATTTATCAAGCTGTCAACTGCAAATACGCTGGAATTCCACAGCGTATTTGTGGCGAGCCTGATTCGCCTTAGTTATCAAACCCTTCAGACCGGCAAAAGTAGAATTTAGTGACGTAACATACGATCCGCCAGACTCAGTCCGACACAGATCGATGGTTACATCACTCCAGATGTTCCAAACGCAAGGACAGGGCTCCCAATTCCTCCTGTATTTGTTTGTTAAATTTTGTCTGGTGTCTCATATTGTACTGTCCTTTTATCTTTGTTACCTATGAACAGTGCTGCGGAATCTGTTGGCGCTTTATAAATAAAGAATAATAATAATAATAATAATAATAATAAACCGCCACTCCCGGAGCCCACCACCACTCTAATAAATGTATTAACCCCTAAACCTAAGTCTAACCCTAACACCCCCCTAACTTAAATATTATTTAAATTAATCTAAATAAATTTACCATTATTAATAACTAAATTATTCCTATTTAAAACTAAATACTTGCCTATAAAATAAACCCTAAGATAACTACAATATAACTAATAGTTACATTGTAGCTATTTTAGGATTTATTTTTATTTTACAGGCAACTTTGTATTTATTTTAACTAGGTACACTAGTTATTAAATAGTTATTAACTATTTAATAACTACCTAGCTAAAATAAATACAAAATTACCTGTAAAATAAATCCTAACCTAAGTTACAATTACACCTAACACTACACTATAATTAAAATAATTACATAAATTAACTACAATTAAATAAAACTAATTACAATTAAATAAAATTAACTAAACTACAAAAAAACAAACACTAAATTACAGAAAATAAAAAAGTACAAGAATTTTAAACTAATTACATCTACTCTAATCCCCCTAATAAAATAAAAAAGCCCCCCAAAATAATAAAATTCCCTACCCTATACTAAATTACAAATAGCCCTTAAAAGGGTCTATTGCGGGGCATTGCCCCAAAGTAATCAGCTCTTTTTTTTCTGAAAAAAAATACAATATCCTCCCCAACATTACAACCCACCACCCACACACCCAACCCTACTCTAAAACCCACCCAAACCCCCCTTAAAAAAGTTGTAGGAAAAATCCTATTGGCTGATCCAATCAGCCAATAGGATTGAAGTTCAATCCTATTGAATGATCCAATCAGCCAATAGGATTGAGCTTGCATTCTATTGGCTGTTCCAATCAGCCAATAGAATGCAAGCTCAATCCTATTGGCTGATTGGATCAGCCAATAGGATTTTTCCTACCTTAATTCCGATTGGCTGATAGAATCCTATCAGCCAATCAGAATTCAAGGGACGCCATCTTGGATGACGTCACTTAAAGGAACCTTCATTCTTCGTTAGGACGTTGATGGAAGAGGATGCTCAGCGTCGGATGGATTGAAGATGGACCCGCTCCGCTCCAGATGGATGAAGAAAGAAGATGCCGCCTGGATGAAGACTTCTGCCGGTCTGGATGTCCTCTTCTGCCCAGATCGGATAAAGACTTCTGCCCCTCTGGAGGTCCACTTGTGCCCGGCTGGGTGAAGACAGCTCAAGGTAGGGTGATCTTCAGGGGGTTAGTGTTAGGTTTTTTTAAGGGGGGTTTGGTTGGGTTTTAGAGTAGGATTGGGTGTGTGGGTGGTGGTTTGTAATGTTGGAGGGGTTTTTTATTTTTTTTCAGGTAAAAGAGCTGATTACTTTGGGGCAATGCCCCTCAAAAGGCCCTTTTAAGGGCTATTTGTAATTTAGTATAGGGTAGGGAATTTTATTATTTTGGGGGGCTTTTTTATTTTATTAGGGGGATTAGAGTAGGTGTAATTAGTTTAAAATTCTTGTAATTTTTTTTATTTTCTGTAATGTAGTGTTTTTTTGTACTTTAGTTAATTTTATTTAATTGTAATTAGTTTTATTTAATTGTAGTTAATTTATGTAATTATTTTAATTATAGTGTAGTGTTAGGTGTAATTGTAACTTAGGTTAGTAATTATTTTACAGGTAATTTTGTATTTATTTTAGCTAGGTAGTTATTAAATAGTTAATAACTATTTAATAACTATTTAATAACTATTGTACCTAGTTAAAATAAATACAAAGTTGCCTGTAAAATAAAAATAAATCCTAAAATAGCTACAAAGTAATTATTAAATATATTGTAGCTATCTTAGGGTTTATTTTATAGATAAGGATTTAGTTTTAAATAGGAATAATAATAGTAATATTTATTTAGATGTATTTAAATTATATTTAAGTTAGGGGGTGTTAGGGTTAGGGTTAGACTTAGGTTTAGGGGTTAATAACTTTATTATAGTGGCGGCGGTGTAGGGGGGAAGGATAGGGGTTAATATATATAATGTAGGTGGTGGCGGGCTCCGGGAGCGGCGGTTTAGGGGTTAAACATTTTATTTAGTTGCGGCAGTTTAGGGGTTAAACAATTTATTTTGTTGCGGTGGGGTCCGGGATCAGCAGGATAGGGGTTAATAACTTTATTTAGGTGGCGGCGGGGTCCTGGAGCGGCAGGATAGGGGTTAATAACGTTATGTAGGTGGCGTCGGGGTCTGGGAGCGGCGGTTTAGGGGTTAATATATTTATTATATTTGTGGCGGGGTCCGGGAGCGCCGGTTTAGGGGTTAATAAGTTTATTTAGCTGCGGGGGGCTCCGGGAGCAGCAGTTTAGGGGTTAAACAATGTATTTAGTTGCGGTGGGGGCCGGGATTGGCAGGATAGGGGTTAATAACTTTTTATGTAGGTGGCAGTGGGGTCCGGGAGTGGCAGGATAGGGGTTAATAACTTTATGTAGGTGGCGGTGGGGTCCGGGAGCGGCGATTTAAGGGTTATTATATTTATTATAGTTGCGGCAGGGTCCGGGAGCGGCGGTTTAGGGGTTAATAAGTTTATTTAGTTGCGGGGGGCTCGGGGAGCGGCGGTTTAGGGGGGTAAAACTGTATAGTATAGTGTGGGTGCTTAGTGACAGGGTAGCAAGAAAGCTGTGAATAAGCCGAAGAGCAGCGAGATCGATGACTGTTAGTTAACAACAGTCCGCTGCTCATCGCCCCGTACTTGGTGCGCAGCTTTTTGACAGCTTTCATGATAAATTTGGTGAACGTATTCAGGTCTGTGGTGGCGATGTTAGACGATCTTAGGCAAGCGTATTGAGGCCGTTGAATGCAGGTAAGTAGACAGCTTGATAACTAGAGGTCATAGATTTAACATCAATCTTAATCATGTCAAATATTGCACCACAAATTAAATGATTAGTATGTTGAGGTAAAAGAATAATGCTGGACAAATCATAATCTTCTACCTGCTATGCTAAGCTATCCAACCAAAAATTTGAAGCAGCAGCCACATCAGCCATTGAAATAGCAGGTCTAAGAATATAGCCAGAATGTAAATATGCTCTTCTAAGATAAGATTCAATCTTCCTATCCAACAGATCCTTAAAGGAAGTACTATCTTCCATAGGAATAGTAGTACGCTTGGCAAGAATGGAAATAGCGCCATCAACCTTAGGAACTTTTTCCCAAAACTCTAAACTAGCCACAGGTAAAGGATACGACTTCCAAAACCTAGAAGAAGGATTGAAAGAAGAACCAGGCTTAGACCATTCCTTAGTAATCATATCAGAAACAGCATCTGGAACATGAAAAACCTTAGACTATTCCTTAGTAATCATATCAGAAACAGCATCTGGAACATAAAAAAACCTCAAGAGCAACCTTAGGAGATTTAAAAACAGTATTTAAGCGTTTACTGGCTTTATTATCAAGAGGACTAGACTCTTCAATACCCAAAGTAACCAGAACTTCCTTCAATAAAGAGTAAATATAATCGATCTTAAACAGATAGGAAGATTTATCAAATTCAGAATCTGAATCAGGATCTTCTGAACCAGAAGAATCCTCATCAACAGAAAATATTTCAGTATACTGTCAGTCAATACAAATTTTATCAGATTTCTGAGAAGTTTTAAAAGACCTTTTACGTTTATTTGAAGGCGGATTAGCAGACATAGCCTTATCTATAGCTGCAGATATATAATTCTGAACATCTGCAGGAATATCAGGTACTTTAGACGTTGAAGGAACAACAGACAGTGTATTTGTACTAATAGAAACATTATCGGCATGCAAAAGCTTATCATGACAAATGCCACATAATTGGGCTGAAGAAATAACATCAGACACACTTAGCTTTGGTAGAACTGTGTTCAGGCAGCATGGTTTCTACAACAACATCAGAGGCAGTAAGAAAAAACAAAACATTTAAACAAAATATCTCATTTCCTCATATAGCAGTTTCAGGAATGGGAAAAAATTCTTATGATAAAGTAGAATGCAAAAAAATAAGCATCATGGTTCTTAACATGGAGAGAACCAGAAGCAAAACGGAATAGGGGTTATATACAAAAAAAGATTTCTGGCGCCAAGTATGACGCAAAATGCAAAAAGGAAAACATATTTTGGCGCCAAAGTTAACATCAGGAAATGACGGAACTTGTGTCATAACAAACGCGACTTCACGCCTAAACAACGTGCTTCAACAAAGACGTAGGAAATGACAAAACTTGTGTCACCTTAGACGCACCTTCGTGCCAAAAAAAATTCTGCAACAAGAATGACGCCATAAAAAGCTGCATTTTGCGTCCCCGCGAGCCTAGTTTTCCCCCGAAAATTTGGAAAACAGAGTCAAATTGAAAAATCTGAAACCCCAGGTAAGAAAATAAAAAATAACCTTCCCAAATAAAAATTCCCTACTGAAACTGATCCTGCAGGAAAGGGAAATATACAGTGACCTGACTCTTGGCAAATATAAACAAATACATATATTTAAAACTTTATAACATGAACCGCCAAACATAGCTAAGAGTGTCTTAAAATAATTATACATACTTACCGGAAGCCACCCATCCACATATAGCAGACAGCCAAACCAGTACTGAAAAATATCAGCAGAGGTAATGGTATAGGAGTATAATGTCGATCTGAAAAGGGAGGCAAGGAATGAATCTCTACGACCGATTACAGAGAACCTTTGAAAGGATTTCCCATGGGTGAAACCACTTATTCAACAGGCAACACTCCCTTCACATCCCTCTGACAAACACTATACTCTGAGAGGAATTGGGCTTCAAAATGCTTAGAAGGGCCTTTCACAGAAGAAAATCAAGCACATCTTGCTTCACCACCTCCACAGGGATGCAGAGTTTATAAAACTGAAGCATGTGTGTGGTGAGGGGTGTATTTATAGGCATTTTGAGGTTTGGGAAACTTTGCCCCCTCCTGGTTGGAATGTATATCCCATACGTCACCAGCTCATGGACTCTTGCCAATTACATAAAAGAAATATGATTTTCTGTGATATTTGGCATTTTGAGTGGAATGATGCAATTGGTGTTATTAGAAAGCTTTCAATTAATTAAACTCATACCACGTGTATGCAATGCTCAATTATGTCTTGCACAAACCTGGTGTAATAGACCATTTTTACAGCAGTAATTTTGACATGAAATAGTAGGAAAAATATTGGTATATGACGCTTGTGCAATGTTAAATACGGGCAGTGTGTTGCGGCATTTTGCGATCATGGGCGGACAGGTTTGCAGGAGTGATCACTGTCCATCCAGCAGTTGATAAATGCCGGCCTAAATCTAGAATAACTAAAATTACAACATGCACCTGTTACATTATAAAAACTCAGGGGAATAAGAAAGACTAACATTTTCAGAGATAAATACAGGAAAAGGGAACAAAATAAATAAATAATGAAAGTATAATTAATTTTTTTACTACACATGATAAAACATGTTATATTACAATCTCAATGTGTTTAATGTCCCTTTAAAGGTTAATGCTTAGAAGTCCCTTTCCATTCAGTTGTTTAATAAAGGTCTCTCATTTGATTAATTACTTTTCTTAGGAGCCAAGAAAAAAAATATATTGTATTTTGACTTGCAGTTAAACTCCCAGGGTGTCATTGTCTGTGTCTAACAATTTATTACAGATTACACAATTATGAATAGCACAGCTCAGCTGCCATTTTTAATGTCAGCATTTTGACGTTCTGTCATTGCCATAGGAAAGTATTTTGCAGAGAGAAAGGAAATGCTGAGGGCTTAACAAGGCACCACCTTATACCAGGTTGTTATTTAAAGGTACATGAAACCCAAATGTTGTCTTTTGTGATTCAGATAGACAGACATCCCAACCTGCAAAAACTCATTTCAGGGAGGTGGCTTCACCCGCTACTGCACCGCCACCCCCCCCCCCTCCCAGTTATATATTGGACACCTTGAAACCCTAAATAAGATATAGACTTATCATTAAAGTAGCTTCCCACTAAAGTCACATTAAAAAAAAAAGTAGCTTTATTGCACAACCACATACAACAAACCTATTTTCCAGTGATCGTACTGTTGAATGCTTAAATATTTTAGAATACGAAGTTTAATTACGTGCAGTAAATTAGGTAGTATTTGTGTTTTGTTTTATTAGAATCAGTGGGGGCTTTTTGGTTACTGATGCATGTTTTGAGCGTTGTATAACGTCCCAACAACTAAAGGCATTCCTTAAAGAAACACTTTTCCGGATTTGGGCCACATTGGATCATGGTACTTGGAGTTTCAGGAAGATTGCATTCCAGTTGATGGCATCAGGGAGCCGCCATTACAATCAGGGAGACTACCTGAACTTCAGGGAGAGTTGGGATGTCTGGATAGACCATGTGATTTTAAGCAACTTTCTAATTGACTTCTATTATCAATTTGTATTTGTTCTCTTGGTATCTTTTGTTGAAAAGCAGGGATGTAAGCTTAGGAGTTGGCCTATTTTTGGAGCACTATATGACAGCAGTTTTGCAAGAAAGTCATCCATTCGCAAAAGCACTAGATGGCAGCACTATTTCCTGCCATGCAGCACTCCAGATTCCTACCTAGGTATCATAGGAACAAAGCAAATTTGAAAATGGACGTAAAATTTAATTTTTTTTAAAATGGTATGCTCTGTCTAAATCCCAAAATAATTTTTGGGGATTTCATATCCCTTTAAGGCAGACTGACTAACTTCTCCCATTCACTAATAGCAGCTTCACCGGCTGCACTCACTGGCAAGTTGGAGTACGTAGCTAATATGTGTGTCCCTGGCTGCTTTTTCCAATTATTTAAATTCAGGTATTATACATTGATTAAATTTTTTGGTATAAGAACACCAAAGAACATTAAAGGGACATTCTAGCATAAACTAAAATGCTCATCAGAGCAGTTTATTTTTAAAGAAGTGTATTTCCTTAGTAGGCGTGTAACAAGGTTTAAAGGGACAGTCAAGTCCAAAAAAAACTTTCATGATTTAAATAGAGATTGTAATTTTAAACAGCTTTCCAATTTACTTTTATCAAAAAATTTGCTTTGTTCTCTTGGTATTCTTAGTTGAAAGCTAAACCTAGGAGGTTCATATGTTAATTTATTAGGCCTTGAAGACTGCCTCAAATCTGAATGCATTTGACCACTAGAGGGCATTAGTTCATGTGTTTCATATAGATAACATTGAGCTCATGCACGTGAAGTTTCCCTGGAGTAAGCACTGATTGGTTAAAATACAAGTCTGTCAAAACAACTGAAACAAGGGGGCAGTTTGCAGAGGCTTAGATACAAGGCAATTACAGAGGTAAAAAGTGTATTTCTATAACAGTGTTGGTTATGTGAAACTGGGGAATGGGTAATAAAGGGATTATCTATCTTTTTAAACAACAAAAAATATGGTGTTGACTGTCCCTTTAAGCTATATGCATGCAATAAACAGTAAGCTTAGATTAGTGTGTGCCTCATTATAACCAGTACATTTTAAAGATCATGCAAGTATTTGCTTCCTCTATACTCAACTTTCCGACAGGCCCTTGCAACAAAAAATGACCAAATACCTGGGGGCAGGAAACTTGTGTTATGCGGCTGTTAACCCTTTTTGTATTGCACTATATCATAAATTGTAAGGAAATAAGGACTTTTTTTATACGGAAGCTGACTGCAGCCTAATTACTGTTGCCAGTGGAGATGGGGAGATATGTATTACTAGCAGGCCTTGCAATAAACAATAAGGGGCCGATTTATTAAAGTGTGAGCGGACATGATACAATATATCGTATTATGTTCACCGCACATCGATAAATGCCGACAGCATACGCTGTCTGCCTCTATCATTGCACAAGCAGTTCTTGTGAACTGCTTGTGCAATGCCATCCCCTGCCGATTCGCGGCCAATCGGTCGCTAGCAGGGGGTGTCGATCAGCGCGATCGTATAGGATCGGGTGGATTAATGTCCACAGCCTCAGAGCAGGCGGACAAGTTATGGAGCAGCAGTATTTAGACCGCTGCTTCATAACTGCTGTTTCCGACGAGCCTGAAGGCTCGCACGGAAACAGGGGCATTAAGCTCTGATAATTCGGCCCCTAAGCCTCATTACATTGGGCCACAAAAGCAAACCCTAGTTTGCTGAGTGACCTTATTTTACATATATTGTTATATAAATGATATATCAAGGCAGCAGGACCTGTAAGGAACCCAAACAGAATTTTATATTGGTACTCAACTTTATTTCATCTTGTATATTTTAGAAAGAGGTTAATGAAACATTTCCTTTTTACATTTGTGCTCCTTAAAAAGAAGCATTTTATTTCAAATGGCTATTGCAGTGTAAACATAATGTTTCAGCAACAAATTACAAAAATTAATTATTTTAAAACTGAGTTTTGCTAAGATGTAATCAAATGCTGAGCCTTTCCTTCCATCAGTTCCACACTAAATTCTATTGAAACATTAATTGTGACAGTGACATGACAGCTGCAAAATTAAAAACATGTATTAAATCCAACAAAATAGGGAATATTAGCACGGTGTACAGAAAACATGACAAATTATTTGCATAAATCTAAATGTAGAATATACTATCATGTTTAGCAATTGCACAGAATAGCTGTTCAACAGATAAAATAAACAAAATGTAGCATAATGTATCAGAGCTTAGAATTAACTACTTTCAAAATTGTTGATGAAGCATTGGTTTCATTAACAATAAAATATTTTGTCTGAAAGAACTTTTAAAATGAGTTGCCAGCAAAATTCTGGTGTAACTGATATTAATAAAAGCTAAAATTTCTTTAACGCAAATTTATCTTTAAGCCCTAAAATTTACATAACAATCTCTCAACTGCCAAATACAAGCAAAAAATTACCACTATCATAGCTGATCCATTAGGGACACAGAATACAATTTTTTTTTTCTTTCGGGATTCAGACAGAGCATGCAATTTTAAGCAAATTTCTAATTTACTCCTATTATCAAATTTTCTTCATTCTCTTGGTATCTTTATTTGAAAAGCAATAATGTAAGTTTAGATGCTGGCCCATTTTTGGTGAACAACCTGGGTTGTTCTTACTGATTGGTGGATAAATTCACCCACCAATAAACAAGTGCTGTCCTGAAAAAATGATAATAGTAGTAAATTAGAATGGCTTAAAATTGCATGCTCTATCGGAATCATGAAAGAAAAAAAATGGGTTCAGTGTTGTCAGGATGCCAGGAATCAGACTGAGACAAGAAGTGCAAAAATAATCACAACTTTATTAATAAAAAAAATAATAAAAAGTCCACAAGTCAAATAACAAGCCAGGAGTCAAAACCAGAGCTGGTAGTCAGACAAGCTGAGTCAGGAGCCAAAGCAAGTAGTCAGACGAGCCAGAATCAGGAACAAGGAGAACAGCAAAGTCAGGAACAAGCTAGGGATCAGGAACCAGGGGGGACGTCAGACTAGCCAGGTAATACACAGGAACTCACAAACATGTCTGAGGCAACGCAAGGGCGAAGCATACTGAACAGAGGCCCTTTTAATAATAAGTGATGACATCACAATTCTGAGACTGCAACCTGTCTCACATGGATGATGTACAACAGTCTGGCCATAAGAGGCCGTGCCGGAAATGAGCAGCAACACACACTCTGTACCAGATTCAGTAAGAAATGTGAGTAAAATGGCTGCCAGCAGCACATGGCAAACAAAGCAGGGATAAAACCCTGACAAGTGTCCCTTTAAGTAACTAAAGTGGCATCATTAAATAAATAATCAAACACTGTATCCAACCCGTATGTATATGTTTAAAGGGATAGTCTAGTCAAAATTAAACTTTCATGATTCAGATAGGGCATGCAATAGAAAACAACTTTACAATTCACTTTTATCATCAAATTTGCTTTGTTCTCTTGGTATTTTTAGTTGAAAACTAAATCTAGGTAGGCTCATATGCTAATTTCAAAGCCCTTAAAGGCCACCTCTTATCTCAATGCATTTGACAGTTTTTCACAGTTAGAGGGTGTTAGCTCATGCATGCCATATAGATAACATTGTGTTCACACCCGTGGAGTTACTCATGATTGTCAAAAATGCAAGTCTGTCAAGATAACTGAAATAAGGGGGCAGTCTGCAGAGGCTAAAATACAAGGTAATCACAGAGGTAAAAAGGATATTATTATTTTTTTTTAAAAATTTTCCAAAAAAACCTTTATTGAACCATATCAATATTACAACATCATGAATCACAGATTTTTTAGAGGCATAGTATGTTACGATACATTGAAACATGAAAAATCAACAGTCACTGATAAACAAAAGATATTGTGGCATAATCATGAGCTTACAATAATAAGGGTTAGTGAGTATGGTGTAGACTGTGGGTAGGGAAATAGTAACGAGTGCTAAATGCGTATGTGAATAGCTGTATATTAATAAGAAGGGCTTATGAATAAAATAGAATATGAGATTTGAAGGAGGCGTGCCGGATGTGGAAATAAAACAATGGTAAGGATATAATAGAAAGAGGGAAGAAGAGAAGAGAGGGGGGGAGGAGAAGGGATAAGAGGCTGAGAGGCCAGGGGGGCCTTTGTGACTCTTCTTCAATTATGGGTTCTGGGTAATTTAATTTTCCTCCACAACTCCCATGCTTGACAGTGCAAATTAACCTTTTTATTCACATTAAAAATGGGACTTCTAGATAGTCTATGGTTTTGGTGATATTATACCAGCTAGGGAGCATAGTTTATTTCCAGACGGGCGATAGCTAGCTTGACAGCTGTATAAATGCTAAGGAGGCCCACGGGGGAGAGAGGAGACCCAATATCCAAGTAGAATAGTACAGTCTGTGGTTTCGACCACAGGGCTGGGTCCATATCAGTGCACTTATGAGAGAGCATAGTCCAGAGGGGCTGCAAAGTAGGGCATTCCCACCACATGTGCGCCGGCAAGCCTATCTGACCGCATCCTCTCCAACACAGAGGAGAGTTTAGGGGTGATATTTTAAAAAGTCTCAGAAGAGTCAGGTGCTATTGCATGCATATTTTAATATAAAGTTCTAGCAATGTGACGCAGTGAAGAGCTCATTTAGTGACTAATATAGCTCTAGACCAGTCCTCTGGAGTAGCTTGGAACTGCAGGTCTCTTTCCCACGAGATAATGTAGGCCGACTTAAGATAAGTAGGAGGGTTGACAACATCCCGATAAGATATTGACAGGGCTCTAGTGATTCTTTTGGCTGTACACCACCTTTGTTCCCATCCTTTAGGAGCCCGCAGAGAGAGGGCCGTGAATCCCCATCAATAAGGCAGGCTCCTCAATCTCCAGAATTCAAACTGTAATAGTTGGGAAGGTTGAAATGTGGAGCAGAAGTTTGCGAGGGTGGTTAGTTGTCCATTGGGGAAGATGTCTTGCATGCTGAAGACTCCATGGGAGTGCCATATGGAGGGGTGTGAGTCCTGCAGGGCACAAAGTAGGCCCAAGGGCATACGGATCGGGGAAGGGTGGGGGGCTATTTGGGGCAAGGAATGAGTTTTATCCCAAAATTTTAAGATTGAAAGAACAATATAATTTTGAATATCAAGAGAGGCCCTAATGTGCTTAGGGATCCATAATAAGTCCGAAAGTGTAAGCGAGTTTGGCAAGGTAGCTTGTTCCAATATCCACCACTTGCAATCTGAGACATGGGCCAGTCTAGAGGCTTTGTGGTAGTATGCCAGGTTAGGGGTGCCAGCGCCTCCACTTAGCAATAGTTGTTGTAGAATTCTAGCAGCCACTCTTGGGTGCTTTTATTTCCAGATGAATATGTTGCACAGGAGTTGAAATGTCCCAATAAGGGACTTGGGGATGGAAATCGGTAAAGTTCGGAAGAGATAAGTGAGCTTGGGAAGGAGAGTTATTTTGAAGGCGGCCACTCTACCCAACCACAAAATGCTTGGGACATTCCAGTGGTCAACGGATTTTTGAAAGGAGTGAAGAAGAAGGTAAAAGTTAGACTCTACGACAGTCGAAATATTACAGGAGAGAAAGATTCCTAAATGTTTGAGCCGTTGCCACGACCAGTTGAAAGTGTATCTCCTTTTGAGTGTGGAGTATTCTGTCAGGCATATTAATTACATAAGCATCCATTTTACTCCCTGCTAGTTCTATTTTTTTAATGCCATCATTAGAGTGAAGTGATGCAGCCAGTGGCTCCATTACCAATGTAAAAATTAGAAGGGACAGGGGACAACCCTGCTGTGTGCCATGGTGATCGGGAAGGAGGGGACAGAAACCCTAAACCTCTGACTGATGCTGAAGGGGAGGTATAAAGTGCTTTGACACATGTGAAAAAGTGAGGCGGAAAGCCAAATTTGTTTAAAACCTCAAAAAGGTGTAACCAGTTCACACGGTCAAAGGCCTTTTTGGCGTCGAGGGCCAGAGTGGTGCACAGTATCGTCCGCTGTTTGGCCTCAAGAAATCTATTCAAGAGACTCCTATTATTGTCAGGACCCTCTCTGTCTGGAGTGAATCCCACTTGGTCCCAGTCTATTAAGGAAGGTAGGATGCGATTGAGCCGAGTGGCAAGACTTTAGCAAAGAGTTTCATATCTAGGTTTAAGAGGGATATAGGATGGAGGTTTTCGCAGGCATTAGGGTCTTTACCAGGTTTTCAGGATGGCTATTATTGTAGCAGAAAGGAACTCGGGAGGGAGGGTATAATTTTTTACTTGCTAGAGAGAAGACTCTAGTAAGCAGGGGAACAATGAGGGGGCTAAACTTTTTATAAAAAATGGCTGTAAAGCCGTCAGGACCTGGGGCCTTGTGATGTTATAATGATTTGATAGCTAGCTTTATCTCCTGTGGAGTGAGAGTCACGTCTATGTAATCTTTCTGTTCTTCTGTGAGCGATGGGAGGGAAAGCGGGTCAAGAAAGACCTTAATTGTCATGGAGGTAGGAGGACGACAGTCTTGGGCATCTTTTAGGTGATAAAGGTCATGATAATACTTGGCAAACACTTTGCCGATGTCTGCTGGGAGACGAACCGGGCCATTTTGTGTCTTAATGTAGGGTATGCGGACGTCAGCTGCTCGCTGTCTCAGCTTATTGGCCAGGAGGCTGTCTGCCTTGTTCCCTTTAGCGTAGTACAATTATTTAATTTTTTTTACCTGCCACTGCAGTCTGGTGTTCTCTAAATTGGCAATTTGTGATTTCACTTCCTCCAGCTGTGCGAGGGATTGTGGGTCAAGAGTTTTTTTGTGTTGAGAGACTAGAGAACGGAGGCATATGGGAAGTTGCGCAAGGGTCCCTCCCTGTTTTTTTTTTATGCTTGGCTGCTAGTTTAAGGAAAATGCCCCGAATATAGACCTTAAGTGAGCTCCATAGACAGTGATCATTTACTGCTCCATTATCATTAATGGATAGAAATTTCCTCTTTTACTTGATTGACATTATCTAACTCGGCAAACAAATGTTCAGGCAACTTCCAGGAAGGTCTGGAAGTCGAGGAGATAGGATAATGCATTGTTATGTGTATGGGAGAATAATCCAACCAGGTGCAGTTTGGGATCCATGCGGTCTGCATGGAATCTAGTAAAAAAATATGAATAGTCTCTAGTTGTAGGGTGCAGTGATCGCCAGATAGCAAACAGATTATGGTGAGCTAATAGAGTGTTGAATTGTTTGGTAACTTTGAGTAGGGAGGGATCATAGGCCCTATACCTAGGGAAGTGTCTATCCAATAAGGTGTCAAGAATCATGTTAAAGTCCCCTGCAAGTAGTTGGTTTCCTGATTTGTGAGAGTATAAATAGCATAGGAACTTTCTGAGGTGCGAGGGTGTATGGGATGCCTTCAAGCTTACAGTTTAAAATCAGGAATCGCCCCTGGGGGTCAGCGTGGACGTCCAGTTTTTCATATAGAATGCTCTTAAGTATTAGGATCGCTACCCCTCTGGACTTGCTCGTGAAGGATGCAGCCTCGACCACTGGGTACTGTTTGGATTTGAGGGGGATTGGGGTGTCCTCCATACAGTTGGTCTCCTGTAGAAATGCTATCTGTGACATTGTATGATTAAGGTAGTGCTGGAGCCTACTGCGTTTGTTAGGAGTATTGAGGCCCCTAACATTGTGGGATGTGAGTGATAGAGCCATGGTTTAGTGGAGTGTATCAGAAATAGGCAGACAAAAGAGAAGAAGAAGAGTTAGAGGGAGTAAGAGGGAAAAGAAAAAAAAAAGGAGGGGGAAAGAAAAAGAGGTGTAAGAGATATTCGGTGCCTATCTAAGAGAAAGAGATACTATTGTATTAAACTAATAGGGTTGCGGTATTGACAAGATAAACCACTTGGGTATTCCACTCGTAAAGAGGGGCGCGTTATGAATGGTGGGGTATGAATGTTCTCAGGAGAGGCGCCAGGTGCCTACTATGGATAGGATTACGGAGGAACGGTCATAAATGGGGAGGGTTAAGATTGAAGTGGAGAGTCTGTGTAGTGGAAGGAAGAGGAGGGGTGAACGGCCACAAGGGATCACCCACCTATAATAAGTATGGAGGGTGGCCAAAGGCCACGTTATGTGTGTTGATCAGTGTTCTTATTGGGGAGGATACAGGGAGTAATTCAGGGACTTAATGTGGTTTTATAAGGGACTCAGGGAAAGCGGGTTGAGAATCAAAAGAGGAAAAATGGACACTCCAGGTTGTGAATAGGAAAAGGCCCAATTGTCCAAAGTATGTATAGGTGCAGGGTTAGTTTAGGTCTTGAATAGGCAGGTTTGTTAAGTGTAGTGTTATCCCTGTAAGAAATGTTACAAACCTACTGGTTTGAAGGTATGCCAGAGTGTACAGTCATTACAACATTGAGAAAGGAAGAGAAAACACACATTATTATTATAATTATCAGGTATTTGTAGAGCACCAACAGATTCTGCAGCGCTATCACATAAGCATTGTCACACCTTTCAATATAATGACTAATAGAAACAAATATTTTGCCCTAAGGCACAATATGTATATCAAGTAGAGGAAATATGACCTTAAAGGGACATTGTACCCAAAATATTTATTTCGTGATTCAGATTGAGCATGAAATTTTAAGCAACTTTCTAATTTACTCCTATTATCAAATTTTCTTCATTCTCTTGGTATCTTTATTTGAAATGCAAGAATGTAAGTTTAGATGCCGGACCATTTTTGGTGAACAACCTGGGTTGTCCTTGCCGATTGGTGGATAAATTCATCCACCAATAAAAAAGTGCTGTCCAGAGTACTAAAACAAAAAAAAAAGCTTAGATGGCTTCTTTTTCAAATAATGATAGCAAGAGAACGAAGAAAAATTGATAATATGAGTAAATTAGAAAGTGGCTTAAAATTGCATGCTCTTTCTGAATTACAAAAGAAAAAATTTGGGTTCAGTGTCCCTTTAAATAAAATCTTGGAGGGGTACAAGGGGCTGGGAAGAACTCTTAGAATTATAAGGTTCAAAAAATAACAGGGTCTAGACATGTAAGCAACATTGCCTGGCGCTAAATTGGTGAATTAGGTGTCAGATCTAAGTTAAGTTAGAGTGTAGTCATGTAGAGTGTGTTGCCCACATCTAGATGGGGTCTGGGGTCCGGAATTAAGTAGACTTCATGACTGACTAGGCTACGAAACTCATAAGGAACACATAATGAGTACAGCAAGTTAAACGGCTACAACTTTATGGTAACTACATCTCGGATATAGGGATACTCTCGCCTAGTGGAGAAAGAGAAAGCTAAAACTAATGAAGTCTTTTAAGGCTATCAAGAGGGTGTGGGGTCAAACTTATGGCTTCCTTCTCGAGAGTTGTTACAGACTTAGAGGCACTTAATGTCTGTTACATGACCCAGTGTGGGCTAAGGGCCTAAAGTGAGAGTATAATGGGAAAGGGAACTAGTACCTTTGTGGTTACCTAAATTTATCAGGCGGCGGTGTGACAGTAGATTTTATAGAATTCTTTACTTGCAGACAACCAAAAAGAGTAGCATATATTAAACTATTCAAGATTACACATTTGTGAAATAAACCCACCTCAGATGTGCGGAAATTCTATGAGTATGGTATCTTATGTCTGTAGTTTTAAGTGATGTCTAGGACAACTATATACCCATAGTGAGAGGGGATATTACTTCTGGGCGCGTGAGGTAACAGGGTAAGGTTATCCTGCACCAGGATTCCATTTCGTATATGTACCAGTGTGAGGGGGGAATTGAAGCTGTTATAATACCTATAAGAGGTATGACTGGTGCATAGGTGGAAGCTACATGTAGTGGGGGCCAGCAAGGACTGAGGCACTGAGGTGGGCATATATTGGACTAAGCAAACAATAACAGTGTGAATAACTCGATATAACAGTCAATAAAGCTACGCAATGCTACATATACTTATCAGCCCTTCTGCATAGGTCTGTCCTAGAGAGGGTGGAAGTCCCCACGGGAGAATACCCTCAGGGAAATCACTATCTCCCCACTGATAATCCTAAAAGAGTAGGAATGTCCAGGAAGTTACAAAGTGAGTCTTTGCCGAGGTGGACCTCAGGTATCAGTTGGGATAGGTCTTCCAAGTAGAGGAGTTGCCCACTCAGGTGCCT
Organism: Bombina bombina; assembly: GCF_027579735.1. Taxonomy (NCBI): domain Eukaryota; kingdom Metazoa; phylum Chordata; class Amphibia; order Anura; family Bombinatoridae; genus Bombina; species Bombina bombina. The sequence goes on from NC_069500.1 coordinate 1,283,084,634, forward strand.
TGGTGTTCAGCTGACAGGATTGCTGTGGTGAGCTATGTGAGTCAAAATCAGGAGTGGTGGATAAGTTCCAGGATTTGAGCAAAGTCAACCCCTGGTTAAAATTGTGGATGGTGAATGTTTGCTTGTCTTTGAAGACCAATAATTTAATCGGGTAGCCCACTGGTATCTAATGTTCCTTTTCCTTAGTGTGGAAGTAACATCAGTAAAAGTTCTTCTCTGCTGTAGAGTCCAGGCAGAGAGATCTGGGAATATCTGAAGATTGCGAAATTTCTCTGGCAGTGAAGGTTTCTGAAAGTGGGCTCTCTGTATCCTTTCTTTGTAGGTAAAATAATGAAGGCGAACAATGACATCACAAGGTTGTTAGTCAGATAAGCCTTTAGGTCTTAGAGAACCGTGGGCCCTGTCTAATAAGTTTTCCGATTCAAAGGTTATTGGGGCAAGTTGTTGAAAAAGTTTATTTAAAAAGGATTGTAGATCGCTGGAAAAAACAGACTCCGGCACACCCCGGCTCCTGAAGTTGTTGCGCCGGGATCTGTCCTCAAGGTCAGTAATTTTGTCCTTGACAGAGTCCAGATATTCTGAGAGATGCTGAGTGTACATTAGGCAGTTAGATTGTTCTGTAGCTAAATCTTCACAGCGCCTTTCAAGTGTGTCTATGCGCTCGTTGGTGGAGGAAATCTCCCTCTGTAGTTCGGCTGTGGAAGCAGATCGTTTAGCAGCAAACGATGAATGGTGGTCATCCAGCATAGTTTTAAAAAAAATCCAATATGAAAGTAGGCATCACTGTCTCCAGAGAGCCATGTTGTATGGTTTTCAAAGTAGATAAAGGAAATTTGGTTGATTCAGAGCCAGGGGAGTCAGGAGGTTCAGACACTATGTGAGGGTCAGATGAAGGAGGGCTAAAGTGATCCATCACAGTCTTTTTAGGTGGGAATTGTGGTTTATGTTTCCTCCTTTGTGACTGTGACATAATTGAGCTGATGTTGTGTAGCGTAAAGCTCAGCCTGAGGTAAAGAAGTATTCAGGCACCAGAGTTTAACCTCGTGTGTATAGGCTCTTCTCATGAGAGAAAAACTCTCCTATGTATGGGAAGTCTATCTAGGCAGTGATAAAGAGAACACTGGATGTAATGGAGGCTCTTGCGGCCTTATGGTAAAGCCTTATTTCATGGTGGGGAAATTAAAGCTGTCTCCAAAACAAAAAGGCAGACACAGACAGAAACCATGGTAAAAGCAGCAACTATGAGGATAGGCTGTACAATTCAGTGAGTGTAGCTGTAAAAAATTGAGCAGTATTCTACTTGAGACAGGAAAAGAAAAAAAAACCCAAGGAAGAGCCTGTTTTCACAGAGCAATATGTTATTTTTCCTCAATCCTTCTTTTACTCCCTTCTCCCACTTCTTCTGTTCCTCCTCTCTTCTATATCTCTTTCTTCTGCTTTGTCCCCGTCTTGCTGTTTATAACTTTCCTCCTTTTCTCTCCCCTATCTCTTATTGAGGCAACAAGCACTGGCGTCTGTATTTAGGCCAGTTCAAACGCAATAGAGGCCAGGCCCAAAGATGCGCTCCCACCTAGGCCACTATATTGTATTATTGGTTGTGCCCTGTAATAATTTCAGCTCTAGGGGCTTGGAATGGAGACAAGTAGCCTAATGGTGTTACCTTGGGCTGTATTCTATGGGCAGGAATGAGGGCCCATTAACCCAGGTAGGGGAGAGAGGGAAAGTGTGTAAATCACCTCCTGAGATTTCCCAAACCCCTTGTGCTGTCAGAAACCCCCATACAGCTCCCCAACCTGTCAGACTTGCATCTGTTGAGATCACAGTCCAGGTTGGAAGAAAAAAAGAAGTCCCCTGAACTAAACGATGGTGGTCTGTACCACGTCAGAGGGTGACGAACAATCAGTTTTAAAGATATTAAATGAGATATCTTTGTATAATCCCGGCACCACTGGTTCAGCATACAGAGCTGAAGAGGTCGCATGTGAAAATGAGCAAAGAGGAACACGTCCAATGCAGCAGTCATAAGAACCTAGAATTTCCATGCATAAGTCTACCGAAGGGAATGATTGAGACTGAAGGTTTCGATAAGCTGAAACCAATTTCAGACGTCTCCTGTCCAACAGAGACAGAGTCATGGACACTGAATTTATCCGGAAATCTAAAAAAGGTTACTCTTGTCTGAGGAATCAACAAACTTTTTGGTTAATTGATCCTCCAACCATGTTCTTGAAGAAACAACACTCATAAAAAGCTGGAAAAGATCTTTCCATTGAAAATGAGCAAAGGGAATTGAATCCAATGCTGTTAAAACTTCTATGCATATATAGCAACTGAAGGAAATAATAAGACTAAAGGTACCGACAGACGGAACCCAATACAAATTGTCCCTTGTCTGATAGAGACAAAGATAGTGACATAAACCATCTGGAAACCTAAAAAAAAAGGTGACCCTTGCGTGAGGAATCAAGAGCTTTTGAAAAAAGATCCTCTAACTATGTCCTGAAGAGCAAGTGAAACATATGAGAATCCGCATCCTCAGGAAATAATCTGAATGAAAACAGAAAAATGAAGAATACGCATTTATTGTATCTAAAGAAAACAAATAATGCTATCAATGACCACAAAAAGGCAGAATAGTTTGAATAAAACTCCAAAACCCAGTTCCTAGAAAAGGAACTGGAATAAAACCCCAGAAGATTCCAGGTCTGAGCATCGCTTGAACCCCATGGGTACCCAGCCATGCCTCAACAGTATCCAAAATATATAGGACAGAAACACGCTGAAATAAAGTGTTAGCCTTACTGGAATAAAATCAAAGAAATTTGGACAAAATAGAACCAAATAAATTTCAAAGAAGTCTTAACCTGCCCCTTACCAGCCAAGCTGGAATACGGCACGTGCATCGCAACATTAGGGAGCTAATTTCGAACCCCAATTAAAAACATGTTACTTGGGAAAGAACTCAGGATTCGTTCCTTAATAAGAACAACCAAACTAGTATAAACTTAAAGTTTTAGTCTTAGAACTCAATCTTGAAGCCCATAGTAACAGTTAAGAATTGAATCCAATTATAATTGATTATCTTAGAACAAAAGAAATATGGATTTTTTTTTTTTTTTTAAATATCACAGAATTCTTCTAGCTAAAATAGCTAAAGACATAGATTAACCCTCATTTGCGAATATATTCAATAAAATGAAGACACAAATTAAATCATTAGCATGATAGTCCAGTTTAAAGGACCAGTCAAAACAGAGAACTTGCAAAATGCAAAACAACAAGACAAATGCAACGGCACCTAGTCTAGTAAATGTTGTCCCTTAACAATGCTAAAATAAATCATGATCTGATACTTGATCTTAAAGTAAACAGAAAAAATGAAGCAATTGCAATATCACAGGACCAAGAAAAAGTACCTGAAACTAAATAATTTTCCAAAAATAAGATACAACTATATAAAGGAAAATAAATACTATTTTGCTATAAAAACAATAGCATAATTAGTAGGAGTAGAGATAGCTCCAATAAATTGGAGAACCCTCCAAATTGAATTTAACTGCTGACAAAGAATATAGTTTAAAAATAAAAGAAAATTCTCAGCCTATTCCATTCCCTAGTATGGGGAATTGGAAAGAAAACCTCTGAAATCACAGAAGAAATAAAAAGGCAGAAATAGTGTCAGCTAGTCTTAAAGAACTAGTTACCTTAATATCCAAAATAATCAACACCTCTTCAACAAAGAACAAATGTACTTTAATAATAAAAAAATTATATAAAAAAGTAGATTTGTTAGTGTCAATATCTGATGAAGAGAATTTCTGAAAGAGAAAAAAAAACATCATCAGAGAAGGATAAATCAGTATGTTGTTGGTCATTTGAAACTTCAATAATTAAAAAAGAAGTGAAAAAGACCTAAAAATCGTATTAGAAGGCATTAAGTCAGACATAGCCTTAATCAGAAAAAATATTTCTTATAAATCTTCTAAACATTTCTTGCACTTAAGAATGGAAATGTATAAAGCATAAATACTAATGGAATCTGCATGTAAACGTATATCATAATAACTTATTACAAATCATAGCTAAAGATAAACATTTATAACATTTAAAATAAATGAACTTAGCTTTGGTAGAACTGAAACTCAGTTAAGCATTTTTCCAGAAGTGGCTTCTGACTCAGGGACAAACGGAGACATCTTGCAATATGTAATAGAAAAAACAACATATAAAACAAAATTGATCAAATTCCTTAAATGACAGTTTCAGGAATGGGAAAAAATGCCAGTGAACAGGCTTCTAGCAACCAGAAGCAATAAATAATGAGACTTAAATAATGTGGAGACAATAGTGACGCCACATCCGGAACGCCGACACTTTTGGCGCAAAAAAAAAATCAAAAAATGACGCAACTTCCGGAAACAGAAAAAAAATTTTGCGCCAAAAAAGTCCACGCCAAGAATGACGCAATAAAATTAAGCATTTTCAGCCCCCGCGAGCCTAATAGCCCACAGGGAAAAAGTCAAATTTTAAGGTAAGAAAAAAATTGATTAATTCATATGCATTATCCCAAATATGAAACTGACTGTCTGAAATAAGGAATGTTGAACATCCTGAGTCAAGGCAAATAAATGTTTGAACACATATATTTAGAACTTTATATAAAAGTGCCCAACCATAGCTTAGAGTGTCACAGAAAATAAGACTTACTTACCCCAGGACACTCATCTACAAGTAGTAGAAAGCCAAACCAGTACTGAAACGAGAATCAGTAGAGGTAATGGTATATATAAGAGTATATCGTCGATCTGAAAAGGGAGGTAAGAGATGAATCTCTATGACCGATAACAGAGAACCTATGAAATAGACCCCGTAGAAGGAGATCATTGAATTCAAATAGGCAATACTCTCCTCACATCCCTCTGACATTCACTGCACGCTGAGAGGAAAACCGGGCTCCAACCTGCTGCGGAGCGCATATCAACGTAGAATCTAGCACAAACTTACTTCACCACCTCCATAGGAGGCAAAGTTTGTAAAACTGATTTGTGGGTGTGGTGAGGGGTGTATTTATAGGCATTTTGAGGTTTGGGAAACTTTGCCCCTCCTGGTAGGAATGTATATCCCATACGTCACTAGCTCATGGACTCTTGCTAATTACATGAAAGAAATTGATGGCAAGTGACAAGGGCATAATTGATTACCTTAAAGGGACAGTCAACACCAGAATTGTTGTTGTTTTAAAAGATAGATAATACCTTAATTACCAATTCCCCATTTTTGCATAACCAACACAGTTATAATTATACACGTTTTACCTATGTAATTACCTTGTATCTAAGCCTCAGCAAACTGCCCCCTTATTTCAGTTCTTTTGACAGACTTGCATTTTAGCCAATAAGAGCTGTATCCATGGTAAATTCACGTGCATGAGCTCAATGTTATCTATATGAAACACATGAACTAATGCCCTCTAGTGGTGAAAAACGAACAAAATGCATTTTGATTAGAGGCGGCCTTCAAGGTCTAAGAAATTAGCATATGAACCTCCTAGGTTTAGCTTTCAACTAAGAATACCAAGAGAACAAAGCAAAATTGGTGATACAAGTAAATTGGAAAGTTGTTTAAAATTACATGCCCTATTTGAAACATGAAAGTTTTTTTGGACTTGACTGTCCCTTTAATGATTGAGGAGATGTGAGTAATCCATTGAGGGAGTTTAATATGTACAACACTTTGAATATAGGGTAGCGTTTTATTGTTATAATTAAAGGTATGAATACCTTTGACTCCTAGAAAAACATGAATAAGACATCTAGATAATATTCAACTACATGTTTTTAGAGAGTTTCTATCTGTGCTACCAGCAGCAGTATATGAATATTTTTAACAGTTATTATTAACGTATGTTCCACATGAACCTAATGCTTTCAACCTCTTAGCAATTACCGAAACCTGGCTATCTTCTTCTGATTGCTGCTGTCACACATGGTGGTCTCCAGTTTAGCCCGACCCCTAGGCCAGGTGAGAGATACGGTGGTGGTGGTGTTGGAATCTTGCTATCTCCCTCTTGCCCCTATCACTACCTGCTTTCACTCTCATCTCTCTCTTGTGTATTCTGGCACTACTCTCCTGGTGACATCACTTCTTATCCACATATCCACTGAGTGATGTCACCAGGGGTAAAGTGCCGAATGCATATTGGAAAATTCACTCATACAATGCTTGTACAACATTATCTTTGGCAATCACAATCCATCTGACCACAAGTGATCAACTTAATATTGAACAAAATGAACACATCAAATTCAACAGCCAAAGGATCATAACCAACATATCAAATGATAACATACATCTGATAAATGATAACATCCACCAATCTGTGCAAGCTCAAACCTGAAAAACAAGATGGTGCTGCACATATCAACAGAAACTAGCCACACACAAAAAACTGTTGGAATCTTGCTATCTCCCTCCTGTGCCTATCACTATCTGCTTCCACTCTCATCTCTCTCCTTCTCCTCCTTTGAAGTTAACTGTACATGCCTGTTCTCTCCCCTTTCTCTTAGGCCCCGATATTCAAAGGTCTGTCGACATTTTGTAAAAAAATGGCAGACCCGCAAAGTGCCAGCGAGTGGTGATGTGTCTCCCATTGGATATAATGGGGAGCATAACGTCATCAAAACATCACTGATATCACAACTTGTTGGCACTTTCAGCGGGCAGGGGCTGGGCCGTATTTGAAGTATTCCTACACATCACAGACAGTGCGCTCACTGAAATCAAACACGGTTTCTGTGTAGGAACACTTCAAATAATGCCTGCGTGACCTTACTGTAACTACACATACACTACTGCCTCACACTGTAAAGACAAACATGGCTGACACCCTATTCATAACCTGTACTTCAGAGATTAGAATATATTGCACTGCTGGCGATGTATCCCAATCAAAGTGCAGGCTACTCCCCTTGGAACACCCAGCTAACTCCCTAATACCACCTACATCTATGTCATGTCTTAGCTACCCTTTCCTAGGATGGAAAATGGAAGAAAAAGACCGCCGGAGGACAGCCGCCATGAAGAAAGGAGCACCACCGGAGTCAAGTTGGGTAAGTAGAAAGTTTGGAGTCTAGAGTTAGGATTTTTTGGGGGTGTTTTTTTTTTTTACAATAGGGTTGTTTTTTTTGGGGGGGGGGCAATAGAGCTATGTTCACTCTAGGGCACTGCCCTACCAAATGCCCTTCTAAGGTCAACGTCCAACCAAATGCCATTCTCAGCGCATCATTTTTAGGATAGTGTCTTTGAGGGGGGCAAAAGAGCTATGTTTACTTTAGGGCATTGCCCTTCTAAGGTCATCTTTTTTAACTGATAACTCACATCTGATAAACGATAACAATCTCATCCACCAATCTGTGCAAGCTCAAACCTGAAAAACAAGATGGTGCTGCCCATGCCAACAGTGACAGCCTACTTTGATAACAATTGAACCAATATAGTTATCAGTACTGATTTGTAACACTAAAAACTTATTTTAATAAAAAAATAACCACCATTCTATCTAATTACAAATCACACACACATATACTCCGCTATCCCCATTAACCCACTATAAAAGGAATCACTCATTCATTGAAGCCATGAACATACAGAGAGTGAGGAGGCTGTTGTAATATGTCTGTGTATTGATTCCCTTGCTTGTTGAATTACAGTCACTATTGCTCATTAGAGATCAGATCTTTGGGGCAGTTATCAAGCATGGCTGTGTTTGCAAGATTGTGATTGGTTTTTTTTTTATTTAAAAAAAGACCCTGTTTTTCCGATATCAAAGGAGTAAGTTAGAAAGATTGGAATCATCAAAATATCCATCAATTTGCAGTTCCTTTTCTTTTATCATTTCTGTTGAGGTCAATTAGGTACAGTTATGTGTCAAGATTTGGCCTTGAAGGCTGCAGTGAGCACCTCAAATTCTCAGAATTGGAAAATCTACAATTTAAAGACTTTGATTGCAGGAAAAGAGAGTAAAATAAATCATGCAAAAACAATTATGTTGTTTTAATATGAATAAATGTTTTTTTGTCCCTTTAAAATTAGAGCACTTCATTTCTGCTACATTATGTACAGTGAGAAAATATGAATTTAGATACTATTTATGTACACAGACATTTACTTGTATACAGTTCTTGTGCTAGATACATCGGCCTCTATTTATGAAAGGTCTTGCGGACCTGATCCGACAGTGCGGATCAGATCCGCAAGACCTCGCTGAATGTGGAGAGCAATACGCTCTCCGTATTCAGCATTGCACCAGCAGCTCACAAGAGCTGTTGGTGCAATGCCGCCCGCTGCAGACTCGCGGCCAATCGGCCACCAGCAGGGGGGTGTCAATCAACCCGATCGGGTGGATTTCCAGCAATTCCTGTCCACCTGCTCATCTACAATAATGCAACCCTGTAGAACACGGTATCAATTCATGGGATATATCATAGAAAAAGCTGTGAACAGAAATGGTAGGATAAGTAAATCAGTATCTACTGAAGCAGGTTCAACTAGCAGTAGTACCACAGAATATTCCATCTGCATAAAATTAAATAAGGCATTTCCCAGTGGCAGCATTCCTCCTGCGCCCTTCTATATCAATATCACTGTACATACCAATGAAAATGGGGCAGGGAAAAAAACCACTGTACTGCACTTACAAAAGGATTCTCTGAGAAATGTATTTCAAAATAAATTACATTCTGGGTTTTACTAACCCAAAGTTTGGGCTTCAGCCTTAACCAACTTCCCTCACCAGTGGTAAATCCCAAGTACATTTTTTTCAGTACAGTGTTTGTATTGCTAGGTGAGATATAGTGCAATAGAAGAACAGGTTTTAAATTAGTAATGGTAACAAATGGAGATAGAATGCACTAACTGAATAAGAATAACATAGTGTATGCTTACCTGATAAATTCATTTCTTTCTTGGTGGTGAGAGTTCACAAGTCCTTACTTTTGGGAATTAAAGACCTGGCCACCAGGAGGAGCCACATATAAGAAAATAACAGCCCCATATAAGAAAAAGCATACAGCACATGTGTATAACATAAAAGTGTAAAGCAGCCTAACTTGTCCCACAAGTATCTGGAAATGACATGCACACTAACATGTATAATCATTATAATGGCCCACACCACTCTGAATCAGTGTTTACCTAGGCTGACCATATTGCCGCTTTAAAAAGGGACACATATGAAATATACATATGTCAGGGTTCTTATACCAAACAGTTCTTTAAACAGCCCTGACATATGTATTTTTCATATGTGTCCCTTTTTAAAGCGGCAATATGGTCACCCTATGTTTACCTGATTAATATCCTCTGTCCATCAAATACTTAAAAATATGTATCTATTAATAGCCTGTGGGCTGTGTGATTGAAGGAACTTACCTAACAGGACACCCACTCCACTGTGCTTACCCAGCTGTGTACTGTGTACAGTAGAGAGCCCATTCAGTTCTGTATAATACAGCAGAGGATTTACCTTTGGAGTACAATAACATGGGCAAACAGGAGGAGGCTGAAGGACCAGTTCTAGTGACTCCTGTGCCAGGCTTGTGATAAAAGACTCCCACAGTAGGATTACATTACACAGCCAAGTACTCTCCTATACCCCTCTCTTCTAAGTTTCACCTTATGAGGGGAACAACTGGGTTAAAAGACCCTCTTTTCTAGAAAGAATCTTGAACACCTCAATTCTTCACCTTCTCCTAGAGAGGCAAATAAAATATCTATACACACTACAGAAATATGCTTTATGTTCATTACTATTTTTATTAAAATCATCTTAATCACATTGGAAACACAAGTTTTTTCTGGATCAATGGGAGCAGAGGGAGACCATCCAACCACCTTAGCCAGTGAGCTGGGACACTGAGAGATCCCAGTCTGTGTAACTTAGCACATAAGGTGCTGCCACAATTGTGAGTACGATTACGCTTTGTGAATATCGTGTGTAACTGAAACAGAGTCACACTACGAGGCGCCCTCCAGTTTGTGTTTTTATCATACATAGGAAGAGAGACAAAGAAAAGACTGGGAAGTAAAGGGAAGTGGAGGAATTGAAAGCTCTTGGGGTAGGGTGCCTGTCGCCTCCTGGTGGCCAGGTGTTGAATTCCAATAGTAAGGACTGGTGGGCTTTCACCACTTTCTGAAGAAAAAAAAAGTTATTTTGGAAAAGGTTTCATAATTCTCTTTGTGTATTTTACATATGAAAATTATTATAATTGTTAAATGCTTAAAAGAAGATTGAAAATAAAAGAATACAGTTCTGCCTTCATATACAGAACGTTAAATGCTTAAAATACAGATTTCTATTGTTTTTCCTCAGGTCAGTGCATTTGTCTCTCATTTATTCTGCAAATCACTCTTTTGTCAAGGCACATGTCCCAAACTCAGCAAAATGATTGACAGAACAGAAATTGTACTTTTTAACCAATATCATTGCTGTCAAAAATGTGTGGCACATTAAATGTAGCTGTTGGTGCTTTGCAACTATTGAGTTTCAGTTTTGTAAAATGTAGCTTTGGCTAGACAGTAAATAACAGCAGATATAAAATTGAAAATATATTTATAACTTTGTGTTAAACTGTTTTGTCTGGATTAAAAAACAAATACATAAACCATATTTTTTATATTTCCGGGCTAAAATAAAAATACATACAGCATATTCAGCATGAACAGAGAAAGTCATTGCGTATGGTCTGTTGGAATTGTTATGCAATATATTAATTATTGTGCTGAATTCTCAAATTATTAAAGGCCCATTATAGTCATCGTTCAATTATGTAATTTTATCACTAGCAACCCAGAAAAGGTATTTAATCGCAGATAAGCAAATTCAAATATAAAGCACATCCCCTTTTACTCCTTACCAATAGAGCCGAGAACTTCATCAGAGCTTGATCCCTAAGTACTAATCAGTTACTTTTCCCACATAGATGGAGTGGATAGTCCAAGTTTCTACAGACCTCCAGTCGGAAACGTTTCACTACCTCAGGGCATTTGGATAACATACATGTGAATGAGATATGGGAGTAGATTTAATAAGCAGCGGATGCTGCTATCTACATCCGTAGTTTCCGGTTCGCTGGAAACAGAAGTTAAGAAGCAGTGATCATAAGACCGTTGCACCTTAACTTCACCGTCAACCTTTTAGGTGGTGGACAGCAATCATCCCGATCTGATACGATCGGGATGATTGAGACCCCCTGCTAGCAACCAATTGGCCGTGAATGTGGAGGGGACGGCATTGCACAAGCATTTCCCAAGAAATGCTTGTGCAATGTTAAATGCCGACAGCGTATGCTACACCAAATTATATCCACCCGGCATTTAATAAAATTGACCCTGTAGAATACTTTCCTTTCACAAAAAACATAAATTATGCTTACCTGATCATTTCATTTCCATCTGTATGGGAAGAGTCCACAGCTGCATTTCTTACTTGTGGGAAATACTGAACCTGGCCACCAGGAGGAGGCAAAGACACCCCAGCCAAAGGCTTAAATACCTCCCCACTTCCTCATAACCCCAGTCATTCTGCAGAGGGAACAAGGAACAGTAGGAGAAATATCAGGATGAAAGAGAAGAAAAAATTTCAAATTTAGGGCCGCCCATCAGAGAACATGGAGCGGGAGCTGTGGACTCTTCCCATACAGATGGAAATTAAATTATTAGGTAAGCATAATTTATGTTTTCCATCTTAATATGGGAAGAGTCCACAACTGCATTCCTTGTGAGAAACATATACCCAAGCTCTAGAGTACACAGAAAGCTAACGGGAGAGAAAAAAGAGAGGCGGACCCTAATCTGAGGGCACCACAGCCTGCAAAACCTTTCTCCCAAAGGCTACTTCAGCAGAAGCAAAAACATCAAACTTGTAAAATTTTGGAAAAAGTATGTAAAGAGAACCAGATAGCCGCCTTACAAATCTGATCCATAGAGGCCTCATTTTTGAAGGCCCAAGAGGAACCACTCCTCTCGTTGAATGAGCCATAATCCTCAGAGGAGGCTTATGTCCCGCCGTTTCTATGCTAAATGGATGACACTCCTCAGAAAAAAAGATAAGGAAGTCTTACCCCTACGCTTCCCAGAAAAGAGAACGAACAGAGAAAGAGGTTTGTCTAAATTCCTTTGTGGCCCGAAAATAGAACTTCAAGGCACAAACCATATCCAGAAATACTTTGCAAATGTTCCTTTGACGAAGAAGGATTAGGACATAAGAAAGGAACCACAATCTCTTGATTGATGTTTCGAATTGACACAACCTTAGGAAGAAAACCTTACTTGAACAGCCTTATCGGCATTAAACACCAGATAAGGAGGGTAGCATTGCAAGGCTGCAATCTCAGAGGCTCTGCGCGCAGAAGCAATAGCTAGTAGAGAAATAAATAAATAATAATAAATAAAATAATGTCTACTTCATGCATAGGCTCCAACGAAGCCCGTTGCAAAACCTTAAGGACAAGATTTAAACTCCAAGGAGGAGCCTTAGATCTAAACACAGGTCTAATCCCAGCAGAGCCTTAACAAATGGCTGCACATCTGGAAGCTCGGCAAACCTCTTGTGCAGTAACACAGACAGGGCTGAAAACTGTCCCTTCAGGGGATTTGCAGAAAAGCCCTTCTCCAGTTCATCCTGGAGAACAGAATAAGTGGGTCCTCCACACCTTATGATAGATGCGACGAGCAACCAGCTTACGAGCTTGAATGAAAGTAAAAATAACCCTCTCTTGGCTAGGACTAAGCATTCAATCTCCACGCAGTCAGCCTCAGAGAATCTAGACATTGATGAACAAAGAGACCTTGGTCAGCAGATCCCTGCGACAAGGTAACTTCCATGGAGGAGATGATGACATCCCCACTAGAACCGCAAACCATATCCTTTGTGGCCAAGACGGAGCAGTCAGTATGACTGACGCTTGCTTGACTCAAGTCACTACACTAGGAAGTAGTGGTAACGGTCGGAAAGGATAAATTGGATTGAACCTCCAAGGCACCGCTAATGCATCTGTAAGCTCCGCCTGATGATCCTTGTACCGCCACCCCTATCTGGGTAGCTTGGTATTAAGACGTTATAAGATCTTCCTCTTGCAAATCTCTGCAAACACTCGGGATGGAGAGGCCATTCTCCCGAATGAAAGGATTGTCTGCTGAGGAAATCCGCTTCCCAGTTGTCCACACCCGGAATGTGGATCGCTGACAGCGAACAAATCTGGGTCTCCCCCACACCAGAATCAAAGATACTTTCCTCATAGCTAGGGAGCTTCCCATTCCCCCCTGATAAGCCACAGAGGATATATTGTTTGATTGGAGTCTGATTAACTGGGACGAACCCAGCAGAGGCCAAGCCTTTAGAGCAGAGCTTTCCAAACTTTTCATCTTGGTGACGCACTTTTTAGCCCTACATCATTTCGTGACACAGTAAATCAGTTGTACTAGCAAACAGGAGGTTAAACTAACTTGTTTTAAGAGATACGGACACATACATAAATGATATAATAACGAAATGTATTTACAAGTAACAGTATGTACAGTATGTGCAAGAATTAAAAAATAACTACACCAATACCTACTTACTATTTTAATGTGATGTATGAGGTTGAAACAAAGGAACACAGTTTCTGAATATTTGGTGGAATGTTAGATAAAGACGCTCGCATTTCATCAGCAAGCATTTTTAAGCTTCCTATCCATATATCAAGAGCAGGAGCAGCAATGCACTACTGGGAGCTAGCTGCAAACCCCCCCCCACTGACTTCTGCTCAGCGTTTAAGCTGCCACCCTCGGTGAGTCTGATTGACTACTGCCCGCGCTGCAAACACACTGCTGTCGCACTCACTGACTACACATGCAGTCACGAGCCAATTAAGGAGACTACACGTGCAGTCAGGAGCCAATGTGCTGCCAAAGCCGCCAATTGGAATAGTTTCAGTTCCCACTGAGCTGCGGCAATAGGATAAGATGATCTGTGCCCCCCTAGGTATCAATCATTTGTCAACCATGTGATATGCGTAGCAAGCAGGCGGAAAGTCAGAAACCCCCCCCCCAATAAAAAAAAAAAAAAAATTAAATTTAAAAAAATTTGTGCTGAAGTAGGGACACACCTACACACTGCTGCCGACACACTAGTGTGTCCCGACACACAGTTTGGAAAGCACTGCTTTAGAGCATTGTATATTGCCAGAAGATCCAAAAAGAGATCAGGAGCTTTACCTCCTGAGAACAGATGCCTTGTGCCTTCCTGGCACCCCAAACGGCTGCCCATCCTGACAAACTTGCAACCGTAGTCACAATCACCCAGGATGGTCTTGAGACGGACGTCCCTCAGGACAAGTGATCCGGACAAAACCACCAAGAGTGTGATTCTCCCGATTGGTTGTCCAGAGAAATCTGTTGAGACAGAATGATCGCCGTTCCAATAGTTCAGCATGCGCAGTTGCAACAGTCTGAGGTGAAACCTTTCAAAAGAAATGAAGTCCAAGCTGGACACCATAAGACCAATCACCTCAATACACCGAGCCACAGATGGCCTTAAGGATATCTGGCTGGCAAGACATGTTGAAGCTAGCTTGCATCGTTTCTGGTCTGTTAGAAATTTTGTCATGTCTATGGAGACTATTATAGTACCCGAGAATTCTACCCTGGTACTTGATACAAGAGAACTCTCTCTAGATTATCTGTCATCCATGGGATCGAAGAAAACAGAGGAGATATTCCGAATGGTCCACTATTCGAGAAATTTCTTTAGCTAGACCAAAGGGAAGAGCAAAAAACTGGAAGTGCTGGTCCAGGAATCTATCGTGGTCATGAACTACCCCTCTCAAATGAGGGAAAGAATGGACCTTATTGTCTCCCTCTTAAACATTTAAAAACCTGCTTAAGCACTTTAGGTCCAGAATCAGACGGAAAGTTGCCTCCTTCTTAGGGACCACGAAAAGCTTTGAATAGTATCCCAAACTTCTCACTGCGATAGGCACCGGGACAAAAACTCCTAGAGGACAGATCAAGTACACACCCCAGAAAGGCTTTCCTCCTTTCTGGTCAGGAAGACAGGAGGAATCTTCCCTTGGGTGGCTGAGACTTAAAACCTATCTTGTAACCCTGAGCTATGACCTCCATGACTCATGGATCCTGCATGTCCTTGAACCAAGCGACTGAAAAGAGCGACATACTGCCCCTACACGATCCAGAAGAGGACCGAGGACCACCCATTCATGCGGACGTAGACTCTGCGGGCTTCTTGCTCTGCTTGGATTTATTCCAGGACTGAGCTGGCTTCCAAGAGCTCTTGGTTTGCTCTGGCTTAGAGGAGGACTGCTGACATGGGTTTATAACGAAAATCGCCCTTTAGATTAGTTCATATACTCTTGCGGTAGGAGGGCACCCTTGCCCCCTGTGACCATGGAGATAATTGAGTCCAGACCTGGACCAGACAAAATCATTCTCTTAAAGAGAGGGAAGAAGTCTAGATTAGAAGTCATATCCGCAGACCATGACTTCAGCCAGAGCCCGACGGGCCTGAACAGAAAAAGCTGAAGCCATAGCATTCAAGCAAATAAACTGCCCTCAAGGCCATATATCTCTTCTGAGTAACGTCGAGGGGATCCTCCACCCCGATCAAATCCTATGAGTCACACCAGAATGTAGTTTCTCCAGTAACCATGGCAACAGTCACCAACAGTTGAAACAAATACCCTGTATGTTGAAAACATCTTTCTTAACAGATTTTCCATCTTTTATTCATGGGCTCTTCAAACAAAGGACTATCCTCAAGCAGGATAGTAGTACGTTTAGCAAGGGTGAAGATAATGCCATCCCATTTAGGGATGGAACTTCACAACTCCATTGAGAGTCCAGGACTGTGGACAATTTGTTAAAGGGAGAAGAGAGGGAAAAGGAATCCAAACCTGTCCCATTCATCCTTAATAATGTTTGTCAACAGGAGCAGTGAAGGATAAGGTACCACCCTGTCCTCAAACTCTATCCAATTTAGGAATTAAAGGTTCATCAGGCAATTTGGCCTGTGGAACCTCTGAATTTGCCAAAAACTTCCTTTAGAAGAAATTGCAAATTCCTAAACTAAAGTCTGGTTTCTCCGAAGCCGGAGGTTTAGAGGCAGCAGACTCCGACCCGGAATGTTCATACTCTGAAGTCTCAGAAAGAACTTCATCCTCGGATAATCCTCAGTTAAATCCAATAAATTATCTGATGTACTCTGGGAAGGAGTGCAATATGTAACTTTTTGCTTGCACTTAGCAGGGCGAGGTAAAGCATTAAAGGCCACAGACACCGCCGTCTAAACTGCGCAGTAACGCCTGGTGAAAAAAGGCCCCCTCCAGGTGGAGGATGAGCAATGCTACGGGAAAACTGCATGTGTAGATATATAAGAATGTAGGGTATGCACCTCACTGGACGACAACTCCTCAGAGGTGGACGGCTCCGTGGTATCAAACATGTTCGATATTATCACATTATCAAGGCATATGGAACATAATTGAGAGGGCGGAACTAAGACCTCTACTCATTAGGAATAGAGGCAGTGCCCTCTAAAGTAACAGAATCCAACATTGCTAGTGCAATAACCAGAGAACTAGAGAAATAAAACATCTTATTTTATTCCAAAAAACAGCACCCTTATACCCCAATGGCTGGGGCACTCACCACCTCCTATGACCCAGACAGTACAGAGATTTATGACT
The DNA here is from genome assembly GCF_027579735.1 of Bombina bombina. NCBI lineage: Eukaryota > Metazoa > Chordata > Amphibia > Anura > Bombinatoridae > Bombina > Bombina bombina. Next base: position 1,283,101,376 of record NC_069500.1, read on the forward strand.
CCTCTCTGATAGACACCCGGTCAGAAAAAAAAGAATGAATCACATGGTGCACAATGCAGGACCGTCCCTGCTATGAGAAAGCCGCCAAGCTTGTAATCTGCATGGCTCTCAAAGTGAGAGTGAAAACTGTATATTCCATAATAGCCTATGAGCCCATAACATTTCACACAAAAAAGCAGCATAAAATCAAATAAACATATAAGATTATTCCTCCCTGTTCAATAATCCCCCTAAGGAGATATTAACCCTTGATTCTATACAGATAAAAGGAGTCACACTGTGAACCTGTCTTCTTGCATTATCATACATGTATAAAATATGAAACGATCTTACCAGAATCTACGCTGTGGAACAGGAACACGGCCCTTCAAGTGTGACAGATAGTAGCATCGCTTCTGACATGGACTTGAGTGAAGAAAGCAGGCTGCGAAACTCGTCAACGCTGATTGCCTATGGAGCTGTTAATATGAGTCGGGATGGTTTCGCAGAAAGACTCTCCCTGCATTTCCAGACTCTAACTTTCATCCATGCTCTCACTGAGAGGCTGACAGGACTACTTAAAACTCCAGTCCCATCTCGAAGAGTATTACCCTCCATAAGAGACTACTCTGAAATCTAACACTTCTCTGTCAACCTCCTGTGGTGAAAGGCAAAGAATGACTGGGGTTATGAGGAAGTGGGGGAGGTATTTAAGCCTTTAGCTGGGGTGTTTTTGGCTCTTCCTGGTGGCCAGGTTCAGTATTTCCCACAAGTAAGGAATGCAGCTGTGGACTCTTCCCATATTAAGATGAAACAATGAGTAAATTTAACATGTAATTAAGCAGAGAGAAGAAGCTGTTGCTCCCACACATCCTTTTGCCCTTCACTGCCCCCTTTTCGCTTTTTATTCACTGAGAGTATTGTGTTCTGGGCAAAGTACCTGTATAATTTTATTTAGTTGTTTAATGGCTTAAACTGACAGTATCACCGTAAGGTATTTCCAAATGACTTGTTATACCAGCAGCAGAGTATTAAATGTATGGGAAATTGCCTCTTTGGGTCTATTTTTGTTTAAGAAATAGCTGGTTTTGTTCCTTGACACCACAAGCCATTAAAATCAGTTGAGTTTACATGGAAATCAGATCTCTTTATTTTATCACTCTATACACGCACAAGCTTTATTATCTTATTTCTGTCTGTAAAGCCCAATACTTAGGCACTTATGATTGAAACATCCACAATGTTGCAATATATTCAAAAGGATCCATCGCGGGAAGAAAATGCTGGTGTTTGAAGTTACTCTCCACCTTAGGCGTTTTATTATACATCTCAGTGGGTGGTGATGTTGGCGATATTTTCAGAGCAGCATCGCCACCTAAATTTAAGTTGTAATGTAAATGATCCCTTTAGACAGTATTTTTTAGCAATGAAATTTACTTGTTAGAAAAAGAGTTATCCGGTGCAGGTCAAGGAACAATCCCAACTCCAGTATTAAAAAAGGTCAAAAAATCTTTATTAGATACTCCATAGGATCAGCAAGAGTAAGTTAAAAAACAGTCTGACCGGTTTCGGCACAGCATGGCCGTAGTCATAGACGGTCCACGGAACTTACCTATTCAGCTGACGTTTACCTTACATGTATGCAGGCATTTGCATCTGGTGTTTCAGAAAATTAAATTACAGAAAGTTGTATGGCTGAGAAATCTGACAGGCTGACAGCGTATAAGTGTGTTATATATTACGCTGCATGCACTGACATAAAGGCATAACATTTGTGGCTCATATAATAGCCTATTAAATTTTGATCTAACAGCCCTTCATACTTGGATGTTTACTGTGTGTGGAAATGAGTGCTGCAGTGGGGATGATTTGAATAGTTGTTTTGTGAAAAACGCTGATTGCTTCAACAGAGCCTATGTGTTTAACTTAAAGTTCCCATACCTCCCTCACACCGCACGTTGCCAAGGTAACGGCCTCCCCTGGTACATAAGTATCTTCTGACCTTTAATACCTCTGGTTCTTTTTTAAATTTACTTGTGTCAACAGAAACTCAACTCCTTTTGTTACAATACAATAGTGAAACTAGGACATCAATAATACACCTATTAGAGCTGGGGGATTGTGGGTATATTGAACATATGTAAATAATGTTTTATTTATATGTGTTTTATTATATAATGCTATAATATGTATTGTAATTAAAGTGTTTTTAATAATAGTGTGTTTTGCTTTTGGCGTGTTTTTTTTATGGAAGATTTTGTGTTTATGATATTAATATTTCACAGAATACAGTAGCTGCGACTTTCCTTATTGCCGATATAAGTTTTCGCTGTTCTGAACGTGTTATAATATTGAGACCACACTGTCACAAACGTGTTCTATATTAATAAAACATTTAGAACAGGGAGAACATATATTGGCAATAAAGAGATAAAAAAAATCTAGAAAGTTGCGACTACTATAGAGTGTACAGTGAAACTACGTTTACATATGCATTATTTGAAGTGTTCCTACATAGAAACCTTTTACCTTTTTTGTTTGCGCTAACGCGCAGTCTATGTTGTGTAAGAACACTTATAATACAGCCCCCACCGAGATTGCAGATTAGTGACGATGTGAAAGGACTTTTGCTAAAGTTGAGATCCATATAATTTCCTTTAAGAAACACATTGCCACTCGTCAAACAGAGAGGTTCTGCCCCACTTTTTTGGAATATATAAAATCGCCAGACCCACGGATTGCGAGACTGACAAGGCCAAAGAGGCAATTTCTTATGCGTCTGAAAATGTATTGATCATCACGGAGAGAACAATTGAAATGTAACATTTTATTACCGCTCTCTCCTACCTCCCACTGAGACTGTAATTTATTTTGCTGCCTATGTTTGCATAGCTTTTTACAGGCAATAAAGTTAAGTATTGAAATCTACCGTATAGCTGGGGATATCACAACCCAAAACAGCCACAATAAAGATAAACAAGCTATTTGTAAGCTATTTAATACACTCCAGCAGGTAAAATGTATAATTGGGAACAGATTAAAGGGTAGAACATTTTACAATGCACTGTCCCTTTAATGAAATTGTTATTGGTTCTACAGTTGCAATAACTTATTTTATTTATCATGCCCCCTGCTTACAGGCAGTCAATTGGCCGCTCGTATCAGATTGGGATGATGTCAGTCTGCCACCTACGACCGCTGCTTCTTAACTTACGTTTCTGGCGAGCCTGAAACAATGGTTATAGGAAGCAGAACCCGCTACTTCAAAGGGACATTCAAGTCAAAATACACTTTTATGATTGTGTCTTAAAACATGCAGAAACTTTTAAGACACTTTCCAATTTACTCAGGCATGGTCCCCAGGATTGGCGTAAAGCTAATGGGGTGACAATCTTCAAAAAGGGAAGCAGGGATGATCCAGGAAGCTATAGACAAGTTAGTCTGACATCAATAGTGGGGAAGATATTTGATGGTATTATATAGGATCATATTGATGAGCATATTCGTGTAAACAAGATTATAAATTCAAATCAGCATGGTTTTATAAGAAATAGATCATGTCAAACTAATCTAATTAGATTTTACCAGGAAGTAAGTAAAAATATAGATAAAGGGGAATCAGTTGATGTCATATACTTTGATTTTGCAAAGCGTTTGATACAGTGTCACATGCACAAAACTAAGGGACTGGGAATAGTTGAAAATGTTAGTTCATGGATAAATAACTGGATAAAAGATAGGCAGCAACGAGTAGTAGTGAATGGATCATACTCAGATTGAACAAAGGTAATCAGTGGACTCCCCCAGGGATCAGTACTGGGCCCTGTTCTTTTAAATATTTTTATAAATGACTTGGAGCAATGATTAAATTAGCAAGATCTCTATTTTTGCAAATGATACTAAGTTAAGTAAGGTCATTAGGTCAGAGCAGGATGAACTTTCATTACAAAGAGATCTGCAAAAATTAGAAGTATTGGCAGGTAAATGGAAAATGAGATTTAATACGGGAAAGGTTCTACATTTTGGAAGTAAAAATAAGCAGGCAATTTATTATTTAAAAGGGACAAAACTTAGCCAAACAGAGGAGGAAAGGGATTCGGGAGTAATAATAGATAACAAGCTAAAGATGGGTGCACAATGCAGGGCAACTGCTGGAGTGCAGATCTGGGGACCGATTGCAAAAAACAGAATTTATGCTTACCTGATAAATTATTTTCTCTTGTGGTGTATCCAGTCCACGGATTCATCCTTTACTTGTGGGATATTCTCCTTCCCAACAGGAAGTGGCAAAGAGAGCAGACAGCAGAGCTGTCCATATAGCTCCCCCTCTAGCTCCACTCCCCAGTCATTCGACCGAAGGTTAGGAAGAAAAAGGAGAAACCATAGGGTGCAGTGGTGACTGTAGTTTAAAAATAAAAAAACACCTGTCTTAAAATGACAGGGCGGGCCGTTGACTGGATACACCACAAGAGAAAGTAATTTATCAGGTAAGCATAAATTCTGTTTTCTCTTGTAAGGTGTATCCAGTCCACGGATTCATCCTTTACTTGTGGGATACCAATACCAAAGCTTTAGGACACGGATGAAGGGAGGGAACAAGACAGGTACCTTAAACAGAAGGCACCACTGCTTGTAAAACCTTTCTCCCAAAAATAGCCTCCGAAGAAGTGAAAGTATCGAATTTGGAAAATTTGGAAAAAGTATGCAGCGAAGACCAAGTCGCTGCCTTACAAATCTGTTCAACAGAAGCTTCATTTTTAAAAGCTCATGTGGAAGCCACTGCTCTGGCAGAATAAGCAGTAATTGTTTCAGGAGGCTGCTGGCCAGCAGTCTCATAGGTCAAACGGATGATGCTTTTCAGCCAAAAGGAAAGAGAGGTAGCAGTCGCCTTCTGACCTTTCCTCTTACCAGAATAGATAACAAACAAAGAAGTTGTTTGTCTGAAATCCTTAGTTGCTTGTAAATAGAACTTTAAAGCACGAACCACATCAAGATTGTGTAACAGACGTTGCTTCTTCAACGAAGGATTAGGACACAGAGAAGGAACAACAATTTCCTGGTTAATATTCTTATTAGACACAACCTTAGGAAGAAAACCTGGTTTGGTACACAAAACTACCTTATCTGCATGGAACACCAGGTAAGGTGAATCACACTGTAAAGCAGATAACTCTGAAACTTTTCGAGCAGAAGAGATAGCTACCAAAAACAAAACTTTCCAAGATAACAGTTTAATATCTATGGAATGTAAAGGTTCAAACGGAACCCCTTGCAAAACGGAAAGAACTAAATTTAGACTCCATGGCGGAGCCACAGGTCTATAAACAGGCTTGATTCTGACTAAAGCCTGACTAAACGCTTGAACATCTGGTACCTCTGCCAGACGTTTGTGTAAAATAATAGACAAAGCAGAAATCTATCCCTTTAAGGAACTAGCTGATAATCCCTTCTCCAATCCTTCTTGGAGAAAGGACAAAATCCTGGGAATCCTAACTTTACTCCATGAGTAACCCTTGGATTCGCACCAAAAAAGATATTTTCGCCAAATCTTATGGTAGATTTTCCTGGCGACAGGCTTTCTAGCCTGAATCAGGGTATCAATAACCGACTCAGAGAAAACACGCATTGATAGAATTAGGCGTTCAATCTCCAAGCAGTCAGACGTAGAGAAATTAGATTTGGATGTTTGAAAGGACCCTGTATTAGAAGGTCCTGCCTCATTGGCAGTGTCCATGGTGGCACAGATGACATGTCCACTAGGTCTGCATACCAAGTCCTGCGTGGCAACGCAGGCGCTATTAGAATCCCCGAAGCCCTCTCCTGCTTGATTCTGGCAACCAGACGAGGGAGGAGAGGAAACGGTGGAAAAACATAGGCCAGATTGAAGGACCAAGGCGCTGCTAGAGCATCTATCAGCACCGCCTGGGGATCCCGGGACCTGGACCCGTAAAGAGGAAGTTTGGTGTTCTGACGGGACGCCATCAGATCCAATTCTGTAGTGCCCCATAGCTGAGTCAGCTGGGCAAAAACCTCCGGGTGGAGTTCCCACTCCCCCGGTTGAAAAGTCTGACGACTTAGAAAATCCACCTCCCAGTTGTCTACTCCTGGGATGTGAATTGCTGAGAGATGGCAAGAGTGATCCTCCGCCTATCTGATTATTTTGGTTACTTCCATCATTGCTAGGGAACTCCTTGTCTCGCCTTGATGATTGACGTAAGCTACAGTCGTGATGTTGTCTGACTGAAACCTGATGAATTTGGCCGCAGCTAGCTGAGGCCATGCCTGAAGCGTGTTGAATATCGCCCTCAGTTCCAGAATGTTTATCGGGAGAAGAGCTTCTTCCCGAGACCATAAGCCCTGAGCTTTCAGGGAGTCCCAGACTGCACCCCAGCCCAACAGACTGGCGTCGGTCGTTACGATGATCCACTCTGGTCTGCGGAAACACATTCCCTGAGACAGGTGATCCTGAGACAACCACCTGCTATGCCCCGCGGTCTTAGTACCGCCAGGAGGGACCCTAGCACCTTTGTGAAAATTCTGGGAGCAGTGGCCAACCCGAAAGGAAGAGCCACAAACTGATAATGCTTGTCTGTGGATAGGAATGTGCAGATACGCATCCTTTAGATCCACGGTAGTCATATATTGACCCTCCTGGATCATTGGTAAGATTGTCCGTATGGTCTCCATCTTGAATGATGGGACTCTGAGGAATTTGTTTAGAATTTTGAGATCCAGGATTGGTCTGAAAGTTCCTTCTTTCTTGGGAACCACAAACAGGTTTGAGTAAAAACCCAGCCCTTGTTCCGCAATTGGAACTGGGCGGATCACTCCCATTGTATGTAGGTCTTCTACACAGCGTAAGAACGCCTCTTTCTTTGTCTGGTCTGAAGACAAACGAGAAATGTGGAACCTTCCCCTTGGAGGGGAGTCCTTGAATTCTAGAAGATATCCCTGGGATACAATCTCTAAGGCCCAGGGATCGTGTACGTCTCTTGCCCAGGCCTGAGCGAAGAGAGAGAGTCTGCCCCCTACTAGATCCGGTCCCGGATCTGGGGCTACCCCATCATGCTGTCTTGGAGGCAAGCTGCAGGCTTCTTGGCCTGTTTACCCTTGTTCCAGCCCTGGTAAGGTTTCCAGGCTGCCCTGGGTTGTGAAGTGTTACCTTCTTGCTTTGCAGCAAAGGAGGATGAAGCGAGACCGCTCCTGAAATTCCGAAAGGAACGAAAATTATTTTGTTTATTCTTTGTCTTGAAGGACTTGTCCTGGGGGAGAGCATGGCCTTTTCCCCCAGTGATTTCTGAAATAATCTCTTTCAATTCAGGCCCGAAGAGGGTCTTTCCTTTGAAAGGGATGTTCAATAGTTTGGATTTTGACGACACATCGGCCGACCAGGACTTCAGCCATAGCGCTTTGCGCGCCAAAATGGCGAAACCTGATTTTTTTGCCGCTAACTTAGCTAGTTGGAAAGCGGCATCTGTGATAAAAGAATTAGCCAGCTTAAGAGCCTTAATTCTGTCCATAATGTCCTCATATGAGGTCTCCGTCTGGAGCGCATCTTCCAGCGCCTCGAACCAGAAAGCAGCTGCAGTGGTTACAGTAACAATGCACGCAATAGGTTAGAGAAGAAAACCTTGATGAACAAAAATTTTCTTAAGTAAACCCTCTAATTTTTTTATCCATAGGGTCTTTAAAAGCACAACTGTCTTCAATTGGTATAGTTGTGCGTTTAGCAAGTGAAGAAACAGCCCCCTCCACCTTAGGGACCGTCTGCCACGAGTCCCGTATGGGGTTAGATATGGGGAACATTTTCTTAAAAACCGGAGGGGGAACGAATGGAATACCTGGTTTATCCCACTCCCTAGTAACGATATCCGCAATCCGCTTAGGGACCGGGAACACATCAGTGTAAACAGGAACTTCTAGGTACTTGTCCATTTTACACAATTTCTTTGGAACCACCATAGGGTCGCAGTCGTCCAGAGTAACTAATACCTCCCTGAGCAATAAGCGGAGGTGTTCTAGTTTAAATTTAAAAGCCAACGTATCTGAGTCTGTCTGAGGAGCAACCTTTCCCGAATAGGAAATTTCTCCCTCCGACAGCACATCCCTCGCCCCCATTTCAGAGCGTTGTGAGTGTATATCGGATACGGCTACTAAAGCATCAGAATGCTCATAAACTGTTCTTAAAACAGAGCTATCACGCTTTGCAGGTAACACGGGCAGTTTAGATTAAAACACTGAGAGGGTATTATCCATAACTGCCGCCAAGTCTTGTAAGGTAAAAGAGTTAGATGCACTAGAGGTGCTAGGCGTCGCTTCAGCGGGCGTAACTGGTTGTGAAACTTGGGGAGAGGTTAACGGGCTAACCTCATTACCTTCTGTTTGAGAATCATCTTGGGCCACATTTTTAAGTGCAACAATATGATCTTTAAAATGTATAGACATATCAGTACAAGTGGGACACATTCTGAGAGGGGGTTCCACCATGGCTTCTAAACACATTGAACAAGGATTTTCCTTGGTGTCAGACATGTTTAACAGACTAGTAGTAAGACAAACAGGCTTAGAAAACACTTTAATCAAGTAAAAACACACTTTGCAAAAAAACGTTACTGTGCCTTTAAGAGATAAAAAAGACACACAATTTTCCAAAACAGTGAAAAATGCAGCAAACTTTTCGAAATTTTCACAGTATGTGCCTTAAGCATTAGTAAAATTGCACCACTAGCAATAAAAACGATTAACCCCTTAATGCCCAAACCGGATCAATAGTAAGCAAAAGACCGGTAAAAATAACTTCAGCACCTTGCCACAGCTCTGCTGTGGCCCTACCTTCCCTTAGGAGTCAGATTTGTGGGGAAAAAGCTTCTTATGGGCCCTCAAACTGTAGCAGGACCCTCCATGTGAAGACAGCCTGAAGTTCTAGTCAATATAACTGCGCATCTGAGGCGCGAAATTAGGCCCCTCCCACCTTACTCCGGTGCTGTGAGGCCTAAAGAAACACTCCTAAGTGTTTTAATAATAGCCATGTGGGTAACAACCCCTGAAAGAAACCCCAAGGAACCTTCAAAGTGTCTCCAAAACGATATTTTTCAAATAAAAACCGTTTGTCATTAAGCAGTGTCAACCAGCAAAAATTAGCCCTGTAATGTAAGCTAGCAATTCCATACATAGTCTCTGAATACAGCTTACCCTTCCCTCATGGGGATCTTGTCAGTCATTTCCGGCAAGCATTATCACAGTCTTGTCTAGAAATAAATGACTGAACATACCTTATTGCAGCCTAACCTGCAAACCGTTCCCCCCAACTGAAGTTTTCTTGTACTCCTTAGTCCTTTGTGGGAACAGCAGTGGATTTTAGTTACAACATGCTAAAATCATCTTCCTCCCTGCAGAAATCTTCATCTACTTTCTGCTAGAGAGTAAATAGTACACACCGGTACCATTTAAAATAACAAATTTTTGCTTGTAGAAGATAAAAACTACAATTCTAACACCACATTCACTTTACCCTTCCGATTGCTTAGAGCCGGCAAAGAGAATGACTGGGGGGTGGAGCTAGAGGGGGAGCTATATGGACAGCTCTGCTGTGTGCTCTCTTTGCCACTTCCTGTTGGGAAGGAGAATATTCCACAAGTAATGGATGAATCCGTGGACTGGATACACCTTACAAGAGAAAAAAAGATACTGCAGAACTAGAAAAAGTTCAGAGAAGGGCCACAAAGCTAATAAGGGGAATGGAGAATTTAAGCTATGAGGAGAGGCTAGCCAAACTGGGTCTGTTTTCTTTAGAAAACAGGCACTTGAGAGGTGACATGATTACTTTATATAAATATATTCAAAGCCCATATACAGAGATGGCAGAAGCACTGTTCATTCCAAGAAAATTGTTTGTGACAAGAGGTCAGAATTTAAGGTTAGAGGAAAGGAGATTTAATCTCCTGCAATGGAAACGTTTATTCACTGTAAGAGCAATAAAATTGTGAATTCATTACCAAAGGAGGTAGTGAATGCTGATACCATAGATACATTTAAAAATTGTTTCAATACATTTCTGTCTAGAAACAAAATTCATGGATATTATTGCTTGTATTAAATGGGGCATCTTTTAGTTGGATTATTTAAGCTTAACTGGAGCTTTTTGTAAGTATTTTATATTTGTATAGGTTGAACTCGATGGACTTTTTTCAACCTCATCTACTATGGTACTATGTTACTTCCATTATCAAACTTTGCACAATCTTTTTATATTCAAAATTTTTGGGGATAATATCCTACTGAGTATGTGCACAAGCTCACAGGGTATACATATACTAGTCTGTGATTGGCTGATGTCTGTCACATGATACAGGGGACAGGACAAAGGGACAAAAAAATAAATTTGTCAGAAAAAAATCTACAGCTTTTTTGAAATTCCGAGTAGGTATTATTGCCTTGTTCCCCCGAATGTGAGGCTGCCTTCCAAAGCCTCAAAAAAGCTCTAACTTCTAACCCATCCAAACGTTTTTGTGGAAGCGACAAAGTAGCAATTCCAAAAGCATCAGTCTGGAGAAAACTTGTAGTTTAAAACGTCCACTTTATTGTCAAAAAGAACAAAAAGAGCACAGCACACAGAAACTGCAGCTGACGCGTTTCCTGCCTTTGTGGCACTTCCTCAGAGCTAGAATACAGGTGAAGTTGAGAACCTTAAATTGCAGGTAGAGTTGCTCATTCAGGCCAATCATCTGACAGAACCAATGTCTCCGTTAATTCAAACTGCAAATGAGCAACCCGACTCGCAATTCCTAAAGCATGATCACAAATCACTAGATTTTCAGTTAACATAACAATATAAAATAGAACATCTATCTGTAAAAATTTGAAAAAAATGTACATACATGAAAAAAGCTTTGAATAGAAAACACAAGGTCTGAAATGGTTAAATGTGGATGATAAAATTGATATTATGTATCTACAGTATCTATGTACAGAAAGGGATATATATATATATATATATATTTATTATATGTATAAAAACTTAAATGTAAACAGTAATCATGAAATATCCCCTAGAACAATATACTGATCTACCTTCAATGTAGCCTTAATTAACCATAGGAGAAAGAATAAACCTAATTTTAGTAAGCAAATATATCTTAACAGTTAACTACGATCTATAAATAATTTTACATCACTAATCTTATTGATGCCTGTAGGGTATCCAGTTCTAAGGGTATAGATCCAGAAAACTTCTTTCTTGCTTAGGGTCATATACCTATCCCCCCCTTACATTGGCCATTGCTTGATCAATGCCTTGAAACAGGCTGCTCCCCCAGTATGCTTGGCAAAATGTTTTGCCACTGGGGTCTTAGGGACAGCTGCCTCTAATGATAATAGGTGTTCCCTTATTCTATCCTTCAGAAATCTTGAAGTAAGACCTACATACTGAAAATTGCAACAACCACATGTGATAAGATACACAACATAAGTTGAGTTGCAATTTAGTCTATTACGGATATTATATGTTTTGCATGTATTGGTAGATCTGAATGTATCTTCAACTGTGGGTACAAGCGTTGTATGCTTACCGGGACTGAATCCAAACACAAACACAACTACCGATAAAGGCAAGTCTTGACGGAGTAGGGGTAAGCCTGTGTTGCCATTTGAAATATTTATAATTACACTGTGGATTACATTGTTTCAAGCAACCGCAATTTGTGGAACTCATAGTGAGTTGTTTGTCACGGGTGGCTATACATATAATATATTCATGAGCAGTTACACTTGAGAGACTCTGTGACAAATACAGGTGCTTTTCCAAACGTTTTTGTGTCCACACAGATGCCTCTATGTTCAGGTTGGGAGCAGTACTAAGTCAGGTGGACGAGGAGGGCCGTGAGCACCCTGTAGTCTATATCAGCCGGAGGCTATTGCCCAGAGAAGTAGGCTACGCGGCGGTGGAAAAAGAATGCTTGGCACTGGTGTGGGCCCTTAAGAAACTACAACTGTACTTATATGGAAGGGCCTTTACCGTACTCACAGACCACAACCCCCTGGTCTGGCTCAACAGGGTTTCTGGGGACAATGGACGCCTGTTGCGGTGAAGCCTAGCCTTGCAGCCCTTCAATTTCACCATTCAGTACCGACTGGAAAGGAGCAATGGCAATGCTGATGGACTCCCTCAGCAAACTGAATTGGAGTAGCTCACCGGTCAGTCCCAGGCCGACCCGTGTGGGGATCTAGCCGGGTCAGCCAGACTTTTTAGGGGGAGCACTGTCACGGATACCAGGCTAGATCACTCCTCACCCCACTACTACCTGGCTCACTGTTTTTTACACCAGTTTTGGCCCTTTCATGGCTTATGGGATCTCCCAAACTCTTCATATTTCTTGTTTTGCTGTTTGTACCTCCTCATGGAAGAGCTGGTCGCTTGCCGCCTGATACCTTTCTGGCCGGCCTGGCTCCTGGAACTATTGTCCAGCAGGTTTACCCCGGACGCCCCCTGACCTTTACCTCAGGTTGCTCCAGCGGCCCTTAGCCCTAGGGACAGGTACCCCCTTAGGGAGGGCAAGAGGTGAGGTGATTGCCAGGAGGGAGCTCCCCTGGGAACTTGGGGTTTCGGACTACCTTTACAACCCTACTCCTCCTGGCTTAAATGGTGTACCTTTGATCCACTGCCGCTTCAGCCCCCAGAGACGGATCATGTTGCTTTTTGGACTGGAACACCTTAGGGCCTGGAGCTTTCCATTGGTATCTGGGGATAGCCGCCGCTCCCTCTGGATCACCCAGAAACCACCACCTCTATGTTGCAAAAACTGTATGGGACTATGGAAGCTATGGGGGCGCCAGTCTGTCTGGAGGGGCGGGAATGGTGGGAGATCTCGGGGTCAGATAAGACCCTTATCATGATGAGCTGGGTGTTTTTAAATAAAGTCTGTTCAAGTTTAACCTGAATACTGGTTTTGTCTGGTTATTCGGGTGGGCTCTGGTTATAATCACTTCCTCCAGCTCAATAGCTACAAGTTCCAGGTACAGGAAGGACCCTCTTGGTGGAGCTACCCAGTCGGAGTAGCTGGAGTCGGTCACAACTGTTTGACGGTTGGAGACTCTATCCTCAACATCTCACCCGAGGTCCGCTGTCTTGGGGTCACACTTAATTCAGAACTCACATTCAACCCACATATACAAGCGCTTACCAAATCCTGCCATTCACAACTTTGCAATATTTCCAGAATTCGTTCCTTCCTTACTCAAAAAAAATACAAAAACAATAATTAATTCCCTCATTTTGTCACGCATTGATTATTGCAATCTACTTCTAAATCCATCTAAGCCGATGATCTACATCAGCAACTCGGCTCTACTAGTCTCTACACTGGCTACCCATACACTCCAGAATACAATTTAAAGTATTAACCCTAACTTACAAAACACTCAACAGTCTAGCCAGTGAAATATTACCCATCCTGTCCTCTTCAATCAACCTCTGACCTACGGCTCTCCACTCCTGTTATCTCTATACGTCCCACTCCCATTTCCAAGACTTCTCACTTGCTGCTCCTGTCCTCTAGAACTTTCTACCCCGCTCCATAAGACTGTCTCCAACCTTGTATAGCTTCAGATGCTCCTTGAAAACCCACCTATTCAGAGAGGCTTACCATCTCTCCTCCATCTTTCATCCTAACCAAACTAATACATGAATTGCCTGCCTCACTGCTGCAACAACAACTGATGCAACAAGCTACCCCAACCTTATGTCTCTGCACCCTAAACCTGTAGATTGTGAGCTCTCCAGAACAGGGTCCTCTTCCTCCTGTACTAGATTTGTTTAGTTTTGTTTTGTATTTTATCACAAATCCTTGTCATTGTATACCCCTGATCACACAACAAATGTCCAGGCACTCTGTTTGGGGGACAGTATACCACTCAATAAAGCAGACCGTTAACTGTTGTTCATACAGCCCTCTGCATAAGTCCTATTATATAGATCTGCTTCTCTGCCGCTGTCTCACAAACGCTGAATTCTGTCCTTCCGGGTTCACGGTCGTATTCCCGCTGCCAGTTCACTTAGAGAGCCCTGTGCAAAGGTCCAATCACAGCCACAAGAAAAGAAAAGATTCCCAGACCGCATCCTCCTCAAACTTTTATTCCATGCTTTAAAAATGTTAACAGCACAAAAAATATGACAATAGTCACAGACGCACCTACAGGTTAGTAACTAAAAACAAGATTTATTATTATTATCATTTATTTATAAAGCGCCAGCAGGTTACGCAGCGCTATACAAAGAATAAAAACATTATAGGGATGCATTAAATACACAAACAAGTACAATATTGGGGTACATTACAGTTGTAGGTGCAATAATGAGTTATACAAAAGGAGAGGAATGCCCTGCCCTTGAGCACAATCAGTAATAGTTCACTTTAAATACAAAGTGGCCTACAGGTAGAGAGGCTCTCAAGCGTACAATCTAAAGGAGAGGGAATGGACACAGAAGGTGAGGGAGAATGGAAATAAGTCTGATATAAGGCAGAGTGAATTGAGAGTGAGTGGTGACATAGGGGAAAAAAAGTGTTTGGTGACTGAGCAAAAGAGGTTTTGAAAAGTGTAAAAGAATGTGGTAAAATGTCAGTACAAAGGCTGTGAGTCTGAAGTGGTTTCTCTATTCTGGATTATTAGCGACAGCTGCACATAATTACTGTTAGAAGGTGTGTGTATATATTAAAGTGAACACTAGGGTGGGTTGGTGGTGGGAAGGGACTGGAGGGCTAGTGCGTGCAAATCTCTGTAGTCTGATGATATGCTTGTAGAATGGCTGTGCTGGTGTGAGGTGTGAGTCTTGTTAAAAAAATTTTTTTTTCAAATCTCTGTAGTCTGATGATATACTTGGAGAATGGCTGTGCTGGTGTGAGGTGTGAGTCTGTGGAAAGAGAGAGAAGGGTAAACATGACTGGTGAGAATGTTTAGGGGGGAGGAGTGGTTTGAAGCACAGAGGGTGGGAGGAGAGGTTTGGAAACAAAGTTTAGTGAATAAAAGATTGAAATATTACAATGAGATTTAGAAATAATTCCATGATAGCCCAACAGAAATAAGTAATAATTGCACTCAGTGTCTTGATTGGAGAGAGACCAGCCAGGTGAGTTACCTTGTTAAAATGTTTTTTTTTTCAAATCTCTGTAGTCTGATGATATGCTTGTAGAATGGCTGTGCTGGTGTGAGTCTTGTTAAAATGTTCTTTTCCCCAAATCCCTGTAGTCTGATGATATGCCTGTAGAATGGCTGTGCTGGTGTGAGGTGAGAGTCTTGTTAAAATGTTCTTTTCCCCAAATCCCTGTAGTCTGATGATATGCCTGTAGAATGGCTGTGCTGGTGTGAGGTGAGAGTCTTGTTAAAATGTTTTTTTCCCCAAATCTCTGTAGTCTGATGATATGCTTGTAGAATGGCTGTGCTGGTGTGAGTCTTTTTAAAATGTTTTTTTTCAAATCTCTGTAGTCTGATGATATGCCTGTAGAATGGCTGTGCTGGTGTGAGTCTTGTTAAAATGAGTTTTTTTTTCAAATCTCTGTAGTCTGATGATATGCGTGTAGAATGGCTGTGCTGGTGTGAGGTGTGAGTCTGTGGAAAGAGAGATATGACAAGGTACCCCCTCACAACTGACGCGTTTCGGTGGTGCCCGCAATCATAGATAGTAGTGTATAGTACCTTCTTAACTTTATACTGGATCTGGTGATTTGATTGGACAGCACTTTACATACCCCTCGTTACATGATTGGTCTCTCAGTGTCTTGACTGAATCTGTTAAATTGACTTTACATAGGACCGCTAAGATTTATTATGTCGCTGGAAACTTTTAGCTAGTAATTAGTTAAATCTACACAATAATTTTTCATTTCATTTTATAAATGGTTAGACTCTACTATTTAATATATAGCTTGACAGTATAACTGTAACATATATTATTTATGGGATCTATACTCTACGACTCGACTTTGTTTAAATCATAAACCAATATAAATACTAGTCACTTCATGAATTGGCTATCTTTGTTGATAAAAGATTATAACTACTTATATATGTGCACACCTGACACCCACAGATGCATGATAAACCTTTTGGTCACTCTGTATAAACAACTATTTATTTTATTTTGTTTATTTATTTTATTTATTTAGGAAAGAAATACTTTAATTTACTGTATTCCAGAGGACACATTACAGGTTAATCAATATGCACAAAAAGATACTTTGTATCATAGATTCTTTTTTTTTTTTCTTTTCAAACATTTATTTATTTCCAACAAAGAGTACAATCAAATAAAGATTCCACCTTTACATACCCCACAGGGTCAGGTGTAACAAAGAAAGAAGAAAATATTTTTCCATAGATACATTGACAAACTAAAAAGAAAATACTCTCAAATAGCAGAATTTGTACAAAATGTTGGCTTTTTTTCTTTTTCAAAACAAATTAGAACAATATGAATCATACCCACATACTACCCACTCATACACTAAAACCAAAAAAAAAAAAAAAAAAAAGGGGGGGGGGGAGGGGAAGGGGAACTCTCAAAATTCTCTCTCAGTAGTTTCAATCTTTGAATTATCCTGTATCCCACTGATACACTTCACCTTATATTTCTCTATAATTAGTTATCCATGTATATGGAAAAAGATCTAAGGCTACAAAGTCCATAAAAGAGCTTGAAGACAAGAATGGTGTCAGGATAACTTTTTGTATAGCTAAGGGGTATGTTTTAATAATCGGGAGCCAGCCTGCTATAAAAGTTTCTAAATGAACTGACTCATATATGATTTGAGTTTGAATCTCTTGTAGGATCTGAGATAATCCAGGAACTGAAGAGTCCTTCCAATGTTTAAGAATTTGATGTCTAACAGCTAGTATAATGGTATTTAGGGTGTGGACATAAAAGCCCCTATTGCCGGGAGCATCTAACCAGATTATCTCATCAAGTGACAGGATAATAGTTGACTTTTACTGTATATTGAACCAATATTCTACCTTACGCCATAGTTGTATAATTTTTGGCCAATACCAAAACATATGTAAAATATCAGCCTTGGGTTTATTGCAGCGGCGACAATTCCCGTTGCAGATAGAATAAAACTTAGCTAATCTTATAGGGGAGATATAGTAATTATTAATAAGTTTTAAATGAGATTCTCTCCAACTCCTAGGAATTTCACATTTTTTTACATTTATCAAACTACGTTGAATTTTAGCGAAATCAATTGAAGGAAAAAAGGGAATCCATGATAGTATCAATTTATCTGAGAGGATTAATGCTTGTTTGGAAAGCATAATATCATACAAAAGAGAAATGGACGGGTTTCCTAATGCAAATTTTTGAAAACATAAATTGATATCCGACCATGCATTCAATTTACTCATGTCCCACTTACGTGTATTAATAAAATGACGGACCTGTAGATAAGCGAAAAAGTTGGATCTAGGTAGCTGAAAATGTTGAGAAAGAATCCCAAAGGAAATTAATTGCCCATCTTGAGGCAGGATCTGATAAATATATTTGAGCTCTTTTTCAGCCCACTCTCTAAATACTACTTGTTTAAGCCCGGGAGAAAATTGAGTATTTCCTTTGATCGGTAAAAATACCGAAAATGTATAATCTACTTCCAAGCTTGTACAGCACTTCTGCCAAGCCGCCACAATATTTCTAATGGAAATTAGAGAGAATATCTGTGTTGGCAAAAGATGTATAGGACAATGTAATATCGCTTTCAAGACACAAGGAGAAACCATATAAGTCTCCATCTCTATAGACGACACTAATTCTTTTTCAACAATCCAATCCATCGCCGTTTTAGCTAGGCAAGCCCAATTATATAATTTAAAGTTGGGAAAAGCAAGGCCTGCTGCTTCAAAGCATTGCATAAGTCTATCTAGAGAAATAAATTTGGAACAGCAGGAGTATAATTTGCGCAAATCCTTGTTAAGGATAAAAAGCGGAAGATTCTGAAGGGGATAAAGTAACTTTGTATCATAGATTCTATTAGCTTGTTCTTTTTGCTCGATTTTTATAGCATATTCATATAAACTATACTGTGTGGCTATAACTTAAATAGGTTATAACTTGACTTGACCTATGCTAAAGTTTCTCGTTTATTTAACGGTCTTAGTAAAACTTTTAGTTTAAAAATTCAATACATATAAATATACATCTCTCTTTCTTGGATACCCCTATCATTGTACCCAGCGCTACGGAATCTGGCGGCGCTATACAAATAAATGATAATAATGCATGCAAGTTACAGGAGTGCTGATGTCTGCATAGCATTGCAGGGGAGAGAATTCTCCATTACACAAAATAACCATATATAAAATTCTATAAACCTTGTGTGTCTCTCTCATATAATATGCGCTACAACAGCTATGGCATGCATCGCAAAACTTTCCTTATGCCTTTTAGAATTGCAGGGTCTAGGCTCTCAATCTGGTGGAGTGACAGGTGTACCTTGTGGCAGGGTTCGTGTTCGATGGGGTTTTCATACTATTTAGTGCACAGTCACTAAATAGTTTGATCTGTAAAATAAGGATCTTTGAACAACCCAAGTCATTCTTTAAATTGTTTGAATAAACTAGAAGTTTTAAAGGGACAGTAAAGTCAAAATTGAGTTTCTTGATTCAGACAGTGTGCAATTTAAACTTTCCAAATGACTTCTATTATTATTTGTTTTGTTCCTTTTAGCATCCTTTGTTGAAAGGCACACCAAGGTACACTACTGTAACTAGCTCCTGATTGATGGCTGCACATATATACCTCTGTCATATGTCACTGGCTTACTCGATATGTTAAGCTAGCTCCCAGTAGAGTATTGCTGCTCCTTCAACAAAGGATAACAAAGAGAACAAGGCAAATCTGATCAAAGAAGTAAATTGGAAAGTTGTTTAAAATTTTATGTAATTGAATCATGAAAACATTTTTTTTAAGGTTTTAAAAGTGTTGGCTTCTCCTGTTTTAGAGATATCTGATTTCACAAGATTTTTACATAGAGGTTCCATTTTGGTAGCAAGCTCGGGAGCCTGCCCATGTCCGGTGCACTATATGGCAGCAGTTTTGCAAGAATGTTATCCCTTTTCCAGAGCACTAGATGGCAGTACTATTTCCTGCAAATGTAGTGCTCCAAAAACCTACCAAGGTATCTCTTCAACAAAGAATACCATGCAAAGAAAGCAAATTTGATAATGAAAGTAAATTGGAAAGTAGTATTATCATCAGGTTTTGTAGAGCAGCAACAGATTCTGCAGCGCTAGTTTGCTCTCTCTGAATCACAAAAGAAAATGTTTGGGTTTATATCCCTTTAAAGCCCATATTTAAAGGGACAATGTACACCAATTTTCATATAACTGCATATAATAGACTCTACTATAAAGAAGATCTAAAAATCCAGTATAAAACCTTTTTAAAACACCCAGTTTAGTACTGTTGATAAGGTTAGGCTGGGACACCCAGTGAAATGGATTGGGAAAGCAGACACTGCCCCTCCCCCTCCCGTGCATATGAGAAGAGAGATTAAACAATCAGGAGAAAGCAGGAATCTGTAGACTTCAGTATACATATATGACACTGTGGGGCTTGGTTAGGAAAATCAGCACAGTTATTAAAAAAATAAGCAAAACTATACATTGTTACAAAAACACTCCCAGATGGGCTATATAAATAGATAATCTACAAAACATTTATGCAAAGAAAAATCTAGTGTACAATGTCCGTTTAAGATCTTACAAAAAACAGGAAATTGCTGATTTAGACAAATTTCAGATCTTTAAGAAAACTGAATAAAATGGACAAAGCCATTCATTGGTCAAAGAAAAAATATACATGCGTGGATAGCTGTAATAACACCAGGGCCTCTTTATTTAAGAAGAACAGGATGAAAGCATCAGTTTAAGAGTTTATTAGTATACTTTGTTGAAGAAGCAGCAATGCTAACTGAACACATCAGGTGAGACAATGACAGAAGTATATTTGTGCAGCCGCCAATCAGCAGCTAGCTCCCAGTAGTGCATTGCTGCTCCTGAGCCTCCCTAGGCATGCTTTTTAACAAAGAATACCAAGAAAACAAGTCAAATTAGGTAACAGAAGTAAACTCCAAAGATGTTTAAAATTGTATGCTCTATTTGAATCATGAAAGTTTAATGTTTACTTAAATTGTCCCTTTAGTTGATTTTATCGTTTATCATCCATAAAAATCACAGTAAACAGACCTTCAGACTAAAGTATTATTCAACAGTGATATCTATTTTGATTTAATGCACAGACACAAATGCCTCTTTACATACATTGTACTCACATAAAAAGCAATCACTTTTTCCCCAGCAGCAATACATGTCTACATAGAAGAGAGGAATCAGACTAGGTGCAGGCTGACATACTGACAAGTACTGCGACTTGACAAGGAGACGCCCATACAAACCCCCTACCCAACAACTCCCCATAGTAAAACCATTATGAACTTTTTTAATTTAATATGTTTATTATAAGACATGTTGCAGTTAATATGATTTCATTATTTATTACAGCATAGATTGCAAGCAATATATAGATTACACTCATGTAGCCTACTGTAAACATGTCTGAGTAATATACAGCTCTTAAATTCTTTTGGGATTCATTTTGTATAAAAATAAAGTACAAGCAAAATGAGGCAGAGGAGAAAACAAAAATAATTAAAAAGTTTTTTTTCACGATTATTCTAAAGCTGTAATCATGTGTCTTGCTGTTATAGACATGTCACAACTATGTCAGTAGGTCCAATGTTTCCTTTTATGTTCATCTAGACAGTGAACAGTAGGTTGGAATTTTTGATTTAATGATTCCAAGACATTCCTTTAAAAAGATAGAGAAACAAACTGTCAGTTTTTAAACTTTGAATGTACCAAAACCTTTTCAGAGTAAAAGGGACAGTCAGCACCAAAAACATCATTTATGTAAGAACTTACCTGATAAATTAATTTCTTTCATATTGGCAAGAGTCCATGAGCTAGTGACGTATGGGATATACAATCCTACCAGGAGGGGCAAAGTTTCCCAAACCTCAAAATGCCTATAAATACACCCCTCACCACACCCACAATTCAGTTTAACAAATAGCGAAGAAGTGGGGTGATAAAGAAAGGAGTAAAAAGCATCAAAGGAATTTGGAAATAATTGTGCTTTATACAAAAAAATCATAACCACCATAAAAATGGTGGGCCTCATGGACTCTTGCCAATATGAAAGAAATGAATTTATCAGGTAAGTTCTTACATAAATTATGTTTTCTTTCATGTAATTGGCAAGAGTCCATGAGCTAGTGACGTATGGGATAGCAATACCCAAGATGTGGAACTCCACGCAAGAGTCACTAGAGAGAGAGGGATAAAATAAAAACAACCATTTTTCGTTGAAGAAAATTAATCCACAACCCAAAAACAAAATTTATGCTTACCTGATAAATTCCTTTCTCCTGTAGTGTGGTCAGTCCACGGGTCATCATTACTTCTGGGATATTAACTCCTCCCCAACAGGAAGTGCAAGAGGATTCACCCAGCAGAGCTGCTACACAGCTCCTCCCCTCTACGTCACCTCCAGTCATTCGACCAAGGACCAACGAGAAAGGAGAAGCCAAAGGGTGTAGTGGTGACTGGAGTATAATTCAAAATTTTTTTTACCTGCCAAAAAAAACAGGGCGGGCCGTGGACTGACCACACTACAGGAGAAAGGAATTTATCAGGTAAGCATACATTTTGTTTTCTCCTGTTAAGTGTGGTCAGTCCACGGGTCATCATTACTTCTGGGATACCAATACCAAAGCTAAAGTACACAGATGACGGGAGGGACAGGCAGGCTCTTTATACGGAAGGAACCACTGCCTGAAGAACCTTTCTCCCAAAAACAGCCTCCGCAGAAGCAAAAGTGTCAAATTTGTAAAATTTGGAAAAAGTATGAAGAGAAGACCAAGTTGCAGCCTTGCAAATCTGTTCAACAGAAGCCTCATTCTTAAAGGCCCAAGTGGAAGCCACAGCTCTAGTAGAATGTGCTGTAATTCTTTCAGGAGGCTGCTGTCCAGCAGTCTCATAGGCTAACCGAATTATGCTATGAAGCCAAAAAGAGAGAGAGGTAGCCGAAGCTTTTTGACCTCTCCTCTGACCAGAATAAACGACAAACAGGGAAGATGTTTGTCGAAAATCCTTAGTTGCCTGTAGATAAAATTTCAGGGCACGGACTACATCTAGATTGTGTAGCAGACGTTCCTTCTTCGAAGAAGGATTAGGACACAAAGATGGAACCACAATCTCTTGATTGATATTCCTGTTAGTGACCACCTTAGGTAGGAACCCAGGTTTAGTACGCAGAACTACCTTGTCTGAATGAAAAATCAGATAAGGAGAATCACAATGTAAGGTGGATAACTCAGAGACTCTTCGAGCCGAGGAAATCGCCATTAAAAATAGAACTTTCCAAGATAACAGCTTGATATCAATGGAATGAAGGGGTTCAAACGGAACACCCTGTAAAACATTAAGAACTAAGTTCAAACTCCAAGGTGGAGCAACAGTTTTAAACACAGGCTTGATCCTAGCTAAAGCCTGACAAAAAGCTTGAACGTCCGGAACTTCTGACAGACGTTTGTGTAAAAGAATGGACAGAGCTGAAATCTGTCCCTTTAAAGAACTAGTGGATAAACCCTTTTCTAAACCTTCTTGTAGAAAAGACAATATCCTCGGAATCCTAACCTTACTCCATGAGTAACTCTTGGATTCGCACCAATATAAGTATTTGCGCCATATCTTATGATAAATCTTTCTGGTAACAGGCTTCCTAGCCTGTATTAAGGTATCAATAACTGACTCAGAAAAACCACGTTTTGATAAAATCAAGCGTTCAATTTCCAAGCAGTCAGCTTCAGAGAAATTAGAATTTGATGTTTGAAGGGACCCTGGATCAGAAGGTCCTGTTTCAGAGGTAGAGACCAAGGTGGACAGGATGACATGTCCACTAGATCTGCATACCAAGTCCTGCGTGGCCATGCAGGCGCTATTAGAATCACTGATGCTCTCTCCTGTTTGATTCTGGCAATCAATCGAGGAAGCATCGGGAAGGGTGGAAACACATAAGCCATCCCGAAGGTCCAAGGTGCTGTCAAAGCATCTATCAGAACCGCTCCCGGATCCCTGGATCTGGACCCGTAACGAGGAAGCTTGGCATTCTGTCGAGACGCCATGAGATCTATCTCTGGTTTGCCCCAACGTCGAAGTATTTGGGCAAAGACCTCCGGATGAAGTTCCCACTCCCCCGGATGAAAAGTCTGACGACTTAAGAAATCCGCCTCCCAATTCTCCACTCCCGGGATGTGGATTGCTGACAGGTGGCAAGAGTGAGACTCTGCCCAGCGAATTATCTTTGATACTTCCATCATTACTAGGGAGCTTCTTGTCCCTCCCTGATGGTTGATGTAGGCTACAGTCGTGATGTTGTCCGACTGAAACCTGATGAACCCCCGAGTTGTTAACTGGGGCCAAGCCAGAAGGGCATTGAGAACTGCTCTCAATTCCAGAATGTTTATTGGTAGGAGACTCTCCTCCTGATTCCATAGTCCCTGAGTCTTCAGAGAATTCCAGACAGCGCCCCAACCTAGTAGGCTGGCGTCTGTTGTTACAATTGTCCAGTCCGGCCTGCTGAATGGCATCCCCCTGGACAGATGTGGCCGAGAAAGCCACCATAGAAGAGAATTTCTGGTCTCTTGATCCAGATTCAGAGTAGGGGACAAGTCTGAGTAATCCCCATTCCACTGACTTAGCATGCACAATTGCAGCGGTCTGAGATGTAGGCGTGCAAAGGGTACTATGTCCATTGCCGCTACCATTAAGCCGATCACCTCCATGCATTGAGCTACTGACGGGTGTTGAATGGAATGAAGGACACGGCATGCATTTTGAAATTTTGTTAACCTGTCTTCTGTCAGGTAAATCTTCATTTCTACAGAATCTATCAGAGTCCCCAAGAAGGGAACTCTTGTGAGTGGAAAGAGAGAACTCTTCTTTTCGTTCACCTTCCATCCATGCGACCTTAGAAATGCCAGTACTAACTCTGTATGAGACTTGGCAGTTTGAAAGCTTGAAGCTTGTATCAGAATGTCGTCTAGGTACGGAGCTACCGAAATTCCTCGCGGTCTTAGTACCGCCAGAAGAGCACCCAGAACCTTTGTGAAGATTCTTGGAGCCGTAGCCAATCCGAATGGAAGAGCTACAAACTGGTAATGCCTGTCTAGAAAGGCAAACCTTAGATACCGGTAATGATCTTTGTGAATCGGTATGTGAAGGTAAGCATCCTTTAAATCCACTGTGGTCATGTACTGACCCTTTTGGATCATGGGTAAAATTGTCCGAATAGTTTCCATTTTGAACGATGGAACTCTTAGGAATTTGTTTAGGATCTTTAAATCCAAGATTGGCCTGAAAGTTCCCTCTTTTTTGGGAACCACAAACAGATTTGAGTAAAACCCTTGTCCTTGTTCCGACTGCGGAACCGGATGGATCACTCCCATTAATAAAAGATCTTGTACGCAGCGTAGAAACGCCTCTTTCTTTATTTGGTTTGTTGACAACCTTGACAGATGAAATCTCCCTCTTGGGGGAGAGGATTTGAAGTCCAGAAGGTATCCCTGAGATATGATCTCTAACGCCCAGGGATCCTGGACATCTCTTGCCCAATCCTGGGCGAAGAGAGAAAGTCTGCCCCCCACTAGATCCGGATCGGGGGCCCTCAATTCATGCTGTCTTAGGGGCAGCAGCAGGTTTCCTGGCCTGCTTGCTCTTGTTCCAGGACTGGTTAGGTCTCCAACATTGTCTGTAGCGAGCAACAGCTCCTTCCTGTTTTGGTGCAGAGGAAGTTGATGCTGCTCCTGCTTTGAAATTACGAAAGGAACGAAAATTAGACTGTCTAGCCTTACGTTTGGCTCTGTCTTGAGGCAGGGCATGGCCTTTACCCCCTGTAATGTCAGCGATAATTTCTTTCAACCCGGGCCCGAATAAAGTCTGCCCTTTGAAAGGAATATTAAGTAATTTAGATTTAGAAGTAACATCAGCTGACCAGGATTTTAGCCACAGTGCTCTGCGCGCCTGAATGGCGAATCCGGAATTCTTAGCCGTAAGTTTAGTTAAATGTACTACGGCATCCGAAATAAATGAGTTAGCTAACTTAAGGGCTTTAAGCTTGTGTGTAATCTCATCTAATGGAGCTGATTCAAGTGTCTCTTCCAGAGACTCAAACCAAAATGCTGCTGCAGCCGTGACAGGCGCAATGCATGCAAGAGGTTGCAATATAAAACCTTGTTGAACAAACATTTTCTTAAGGTAACCCTCTAACTTTTTATCCATTGGATCTGAAAAGGCACAGCTATCCTCCACCGGGATAGTGGTACGCTTAGCTAAAGTAGAAACTGCTCCCTCCACCTTAGGGACCGTTTGCCATAAGTCCCGTGTGGTGGCGTCTATTGGAAACATCTTTCTAAATATTGGAGGGGGTCTATCCCACTCCTTAGTAACAATTTCAGTAAGTCTCTTAGGTATAGGAAAAACGTCAGTACTCGACGGTACTGCAAAATATTTATCCAACCTACACAATTTCTCTGGTATTGCAACTGTGTTACAATCATTCAGAGCCGCTAACACCTCCCCTAGTAATACACGGAGGTTTTCCAGCTTAAATTTAAAATTTGAAATATCTGAATCCAGTCTGTTTGGATCAGAACCGTCACCCGCAGAATGAAGCTCTCCGTCCTCATGGTCTGCAAATTGTGACGCAGTATCTGACATGGCCCTAATATTATCAGCGCACTCTGTTCTCACCCCAGAGTGATCACGCTTACCTCTTAGTTCTGGTAATTTAGCCAAAACTTCAGTCATAACAGTAGCCATATCCTGTAATGTGATTTGTAATGGCCGCCCAGATGTACTCGGCGCTACAATATCACGCACCTCCCGAGCGGGAGATGCAGGTACTGACACGTGAGGCGAGTTAGTCGGCATAACTCTCCCCTCGTTGTTTGGTGAAACATGTTCAATTTGTACAGATTGATTTTTATTTAAAGTAGCATCAATGCAGTTAGTACATAAATTTCTATTGGGCTCCACTTTGGCTTTAGCACATATAGCACAGATATCTTCTGAATCAGACATGTTTAACACACTAGCAAATAAACTAGCAACTTGGAAATACTTTTCAAGTAATTTACTATAATATGCAAACGTACTGTGCCTACAAGAAGCACAGAAAAAGTTATGACAGTTGAAAATTGATAAACTGAAAAGTTATAGCATCAAATCTTTGTAAAAAAACACACTTTTAGCAAAGGATTGCTCCCATTAGCAAAGGATAATTAACCCTGATAGCAGAAAAAAAATACAGAAATAAACGTTTTTTATCACAGTCAACTACAATCTCACAGCTCTGCTGTGAGTGATTACCTCCCTCAAAACAAGTTTTGAAGACCCCTGAGTTCTGTAGAGATGAACCGGATCATGCAGGGAAGACAATAAACTTCTGACTGAATTTTTGATGCGTAGCAAAAGTGCCAAAAAAGGCCCCTCCCCCTCATACACAACAGTGAGAGAGATCAGTAAACTGTCATAAATTAAATAAAAACGACTGCCAAGTGGAAAAAATAGTGCCCAAAACATTTTTTCACCCAGTACCTCAGAAAATTAAACGATTTTACATGCCAGCAAAAAACGTTTAACATAAATAAATTAAGTGTTATTAAAAAGCCTGTTGCTAGTCCCTGCAAATTAGGCTAAAGACTTATGCATACAGTATAATTCCAGTGAAGTGCCATTCCCCAGAATACTGAAGTGTAAAATATACATACATGACAGCCTGATACCAGTTGCTGCTACTGCATTTAAGGCTGAGTTTACATTATATCGGTATGGCAGAATTTTCTCATCAATTCCATTGTCAGAAAATAATAAGCTGCTACATACCTCTTGCAGATTAATCTGCCCGCTGTCCCCTGATCTGAAGTTTACCTCTCCTCAGATGGCCGAGAAACAGCAATATGATCTTAACTACGCCGGCTAAAATCATAGAAAAAACTCAGGTAGATTCTTCTTCAAATTCTACCAGAGAAGGAATAAACACACTCAGGTGCTATTATAAAATAACAAACTTTTGATTGAAGGTATAAAACTAAGTATAATCACCACAGTCCTCTCACACATCCTATCTATTCGTTGGGTGCAAGAGAATGACTGGGGGTGACGTAGAGGGGAGGAGCTGTGTAGCAGCTCTGCTGGGTGAATCCTCTTGCACTTCCTGTTGGGGAGGAGTTAATATCCCAGAAGTAATGATGACCCGTGGACTGACCACACTTAACAGGAGAAATATAAGTTTATTCTCATAAATGAAAGGAAAAAACTTAAAACATAAGCAGAAGAATCAAACTGAAACAGCTGCCTGAAGAACATTTCTACCAAAAACTACTTCCGAAGAATTTAGTAAATGTATGCAAAGAAGACCAAGTTGCTGCTTTGCAAATCTGATCAACTGAAGCTTCATTCCTAAAAGCCCACAAAGTGGAGACTGATCTAGTAGAATGAGCTGTAATTCTATGAGGCGGGACTTGACCTGACTCCAAATAAGCTTGAAGAATCAAAAGAAAAGAATCAAAAGCTTTAACCACAATGCCAAGGAAACGGCAGAAGCCTTCTAACCTTTACTAGAACCAGAAAAGATAACAAATAGTCTTCCTGAAATCTTAAGTAACTTTAACATAATAATTCAGAGCTCTCACCATATCCAAAGAATGTAAGGATCTATCCAAAGAATTCTTAGAATTAGGACACAAGGAAGGGAGAACAATTTCTCTATTAATGTTGTTAGAATTCACAACCTTAGGTAAGAATTTAAATGAAGTCCGCAAAACTGCCTTATCCTGATGAAAAATCAGAAAAGGAGAAACACAAGAGAGCAGATAATTCAGAAACTCTTCTAGCAGAAGAGATGGCCAAAAGAAACAACACTTTCCAAGAAAGTATTTAATGTCCAAAGAATGCATAGGCTCAAATGGAGGAGCTTGTAAAGCCTTCAAAACCAAATTAAGACTCCAAAGAGGAGAGATTGATTTAATGACAGGCTTGATACGAACTAAAGCCTGAACAAAACAGTGAATATCAGGAAGCTCAGCAATCTTTCTGTGAAATACAACAGATATTTGTCCCTTCAAGCAGCTTGCAGATAAACCCTTATCCAAACCATCCTGAATAAACTGTAAAATTCTAGGAATTCTAAAAGAAAGCCAAGATAATTTATGAGATGAACACCATGAAATGTAAGTCTTCCAAACTCGATAATAAATCTTTCTAGAAACAGATTTACGAGCTTGACCATAGTATTACTAGGCACTAAGCATTCAATTTCCATACCTTCAAATTTAATGATTTGAGATCCTGATGGAAAAACGGACCTTGAGACAGAAGGTCCGGCCTTAATGGAAGTGGCCAAGGTTGGCAACTGGACTTCCGAACAAGATCCGCATACCAAAACCTGAGGCCATGCTGGAGCCACCAGCAGCACAAATGATTGCTCCATGATGATTTTGGAGATCACTCTTGGAAGAAGAACTAAAGGCGGGAAAATATAAGCAGGTTGATAACACCAAAGAAGTGTCAACGCATCCACTGCTTCCGCCTGAGGATCCCTGGACCTGGACAGGTACCTGGGAAGTTTCTTGTTTAGATGAGAAGCCATCAGATCTATTTCTGGAAGACCCCACATCTGAACAACCTGAGAAAACACATCTGGATGGAGGGACCACTCCCCGGATGTAAAGTCTGACGGCTGAGATAATCCGCTTCCCAATTGTCAATACCTGGGATATGAACCGCATAAATTAGACAGGAGCAGGATTCCGCTCAAGCAAGTATCCGGGATACTTCTTTCATAACTTGGAGACTGTGAGTTCCACCCTGATGATTGACATATGCCACAGTTGTGATCTTGTCTGTCTGAAAACAAATGCACGGTTCTCTCTTAAACAGAGGCCAAATATGAAGAGCCCTGAAAATCTTGACTGGTAATCTTGCCTCTTGAGATTTCCAAACCCCTTGTGCTGTCAGAGATCCCCAAAACAGCTCCCCAACCTGAAAGACTTGCATCAAAAGAGGCCCCTAGAACTATACAATGGTGATCTAACCACCAAGTCAGAGATAGTCGAACATTGGGATTTAAGGATATTAATTGTGATATTCTTGTATAATCCCTGCACCATTGGTTCAGCATACAAAGCTGGAGAGGTCTCATATGAAAACGAGCAAAGGGGATCGCGTTCGATGCTGCAGTCATGAGACCTTAAACTTCCATGCACATAGCTACTGAAGGGAATGACTGAGACTGAAGGTTCTGACAGGCTGCAACCAATTTTAAACATCTCTTGTCTGCTTGGTAAATTGATCCTCCAACCATGTTTTCAAAGAAACAACACTAGTTGATTTGTGTGAGATTCTGCAGAATGTAAAGACTAAATACCAAGATATCGTCCAAATAAGGAAACACCGCAATACCCTGGTCTCTGATTACAGAGAGTAGGGCACCGAGAACCTTTGAAAAGATTCTTGGAGCTGTCGCTAGGCCAAAAGGAAGAGCGACAAATTGGTAATACTTGTCTAGAAAAGAGAATCTCAGAAACTGATAATGATCTGGATGAACCGGAATATGAAGATATGCATCCTGTAAGTATATGGTGGACATATAATGCCCTTGCTGAACAAAAGGCAGAATAGTCCTTAGTCACCATTTTGAAAGTTGGTATTCTTACATAACAATTCAAAATTTTCAGATTCAGAACTGGTCTGAATGAATTTTCTTTTTTTGAAAAATCTTAATCTGCCCCCTACCAGCTGAGCTGGAATGAGGGCCGCACCTTCATGTGGATATGAGGGCTGGCTTTGGTTTCTTAAATGGCTTGTATTTATTCCAATTTGAAGAAAGTTTCCAATTGGAAACAGATTCCTTGGGGGGAAGGATTAGGTTTCTGTTCCTTATTTTGTCGAAAAGGAATGAAAACGGTTAGAAGCTTTAGATTTGCCCTTAGGTCTTTTATCCTGAGGCAAAAAAACTCCCCTCCCCCCAGTGACAGTTGAAATAATTGAATCCAACTGAGAACCAAATAACTTATTACCTTGGAAAGAAAGAGATAGCAATCTAGACTTAAAAGTCATGTCAGCATGCCAAGATTTAAGCCACAAAGCTCTTCTAGCTAAAATATAAAGACATAGATTTAACATCAATTTTGATGATATCAAAAATGGCATCACAAATAAATTGATTAGCATGTTGAAGCAAGCGAACAATGCTAGACAAATCAGAATCCAATTCTTGTTGCGCTAAATTTTCCAACCAAAAAGATTGATGCAGCTGCAACATCAGCCAAAGAAATTGTAGGCCTGAGAAGATGACCTGAATATAAATAGGCTTTCCTTAGATAAGATTCAAGTTTCCCATCTAAAGGATCTTTAAAAATAAGTACTATCTTCCATAGGAATAGTAGTACGTTTAGCAAAAGTAGAGATAGCCCCATCACTTTGGGGATCTTCTCCCAAAACTCCAATGTAACTGCTGGCAAAGGATACAATTTTTTAAACCTTGAAGAAGGAATAAAAGAAGTACCAGGCCTATTCCATTACTTAGAAATCATATCAGAAATAGCATCAGGAACTGGAAACACCTCTGGAATAACTACAGGAGGTTTATAAACAGAATTTAAACGTTTACTAGTTTTAATATCAAGAGGACTAGTTTCTTCAATATCCAATGTAATCAACACTTCTTTTAACAAAGAACGACTATACTGCATTTTAAATAAATAAGTAGATTTGTCAGTTTCAATATCTGAGGAAGGATCTTCTGAATCAGATAGATCCTCATTAGTGGAGGATAATTCAGTATTTTGTTGATCATTTGAAATTTCCTTAACTTTATGAGAAGTTTTAAAAGACCTTTTACTTTTATTAGAAGGCGGGATGGCAGACAACACCTTCTGAATAGAATCAGCAATAAATTATTTTAAATTCACAGGTATATCTTGTACATCATTAGATGTTTAAGGAACAGCAACAGGCAATGTACTATTACTGATGGACACATTCTCTGCATGTAAAAGTTTATCATGACAACTATTACAAACCACAGCTGGAGATATAATCTCCACAGGTTTACAACAAATGTACTAAGCTTTGGTAGAACTGTTATCAGGCAGCAGGGTTCCAACAGTGATTTCTGAGACAGGATCAGATTGAGACATCTTGCAAATGTAAGAGAAAAAACAACATATAAAGCAAAATGATCAATTTCCTTATGTGGCAGTTTCAGGAATGGGAAAAAAAAATGCAAACAGCATAGCCCTCTGATAGAGAAAAAAGGCAAGAGGCATATAGGAATGGGGTTTTAAATAATGAAAATATTTGGCGCCAAGTATGACGCACAACACAAACAGAAAAAAAAATTGGCGCTAACAACATCCGGAAATTACACTCATGTCATTGAAGACGCAACCCTGTGAAAGGACTCGGCGTCTACTAAGACGCCGGAAATTACGAATTTGTGTCATTGAACGTAAGTTCGCGCCAAAAAATCTTGCGCCAAAAATTACGCAATATACTTTGGCATTTTGCTCCCTCGCAAGCCTAATTCTGCCTGCAAATTTAAAATGACAGTCAATTGAAAAAAGACTATACCCCAGGTAAGAAATAAATTTTTCGTAAAAAATGCATTTCCCAGATATGAAACTGACAGTCTGCAAAAGGAAATATACTGAAACCTGAATCATGGCAAATATAAGTACAATACATATATTTAGAACTTTATATAAATACATAAAGTGCCAAACCATAGCTGAGAGTGTCTTAAGTAATGAAAACATTCTTACCAAAAGACAACCATCCACATATAGCAGATAGCCAACCCAGTACTGAAACGGTCATCAGTAGAGGTAATGGAATATGAGAGTATATCGTCGATCTGAAAAGGGAGGTAGCAGATGAATCTCTACGACCGATAACAGAGAACCTATGAAATAGATCTCCCGTTAGGAAAACCATTGCATTCAATAGGTGATACTCCCTTCACATCCCTCTGACATTCACTGTACTCTGAGAGGAATCGGGCTTCAAAATTCTGAGAAGCGCATATCAACGTAGAAATCTTAGCACCAACTTACTTCATCACCTCCATAGGAGGCAAAGTTTGTAAAACTGAATTGTGGGTGTGGTGAGGGGTGTATTTATAGGCATTTTGAGGTTTGGGAAACTTTGCCCCTCCTGGTAGGATTGTATATCCCATACGTCACTAGCTCATGGACTCTTGCCAATTACATGAAATAAATTATTATTGTTTAAATATAGACAATGCCTTTACTACCCATTCCCCAGCTTTGTACAACCAACATTGTTATATTAATATACTTTATAACATGTAAACCTCTAAATTTCTGCCTGTTTCTAAGCTACTACAGACAGCCCTTTATCACATGCTTTTTTATATGCTTTTAACAACAAGAGATTGCTAGTTCATGTGGGCCATAAAGATAACTTTGTGCTCATGCCTGTGGGTTGTGGATGACACTGCACTAATTGGCTAAAATAGCCATATGATCAGGGGGCTGTCAAAGGTATCTTATGCAAAACTGGGGAATGGGTAATAAAGGGAATATCTATCTTTTTAAACAATACAAAATTTGGAGTTGACTGTCCCTTTAACACAAAGGGCAAGATTAATCTTTGCTTTTCTCCTATGTTTGCCCCAAAAGTGTGCTTATGATTGGGCAAGTTTGACTGTAAATTTCTCCCATTCTCTTCCCATTCTCCTTGGAGAACGGGTGCTCCAAAAAAAAAAAAAAAAAAAAAGGTTAAATTAGATCCTTTGAGTCATATTTCCTATAGTAATCCTCTTTAATTCGACTAGTTACAAATGTATGATTTCTTTTCTCCTATAGCGGACTAAAAGTTTACCTGCAAATGCGTGCATTAAAGCGCTCCATAACTACTGTAGAGAACAGCATTAGAAATCTATTCTCTACCAGTTGTAGAAGCAATGTTACAAAAAAAATAATTATAAATAGCAAAGCGCAATAATAATATGTATTGGGGCGCCAGAATAATATATAATGGAGGAAAAAAATAATATATAAATAGAAGCATTAAAATAATGAAAACTTAGATTTTCTTCCATGAGAGTTTGTTGAAGTGGGGCTGTATAAATATTTCTATTGATTTATGACACAGGAAGAATTGTTGCTTATTTACAATGATAATTAAGGCGCAGATATTAATCCGACTGGAGAAATTTATCTTTACATCTCCTCAAAGATGTTTACAAAAGAGCAAAAAACAAACAATTTTTTGATAAATTTGAGTGCACAGATGCACTTCTCTGAAGGAGAGCTGAGGAGAACACATAGGAGAACTACACACACTTGATAAATCTTGCCCAAATTATTTACATTACAAATAATTATACAATAACAATTTTTCATTGTGGGCAATAGATATTTCAAATTTCTACAGTGGTTAAACACACAGTAGAAGTGCCCCTCAGACCTGCGGAGTACTGCTGGTGCCAAGCAGAACCCGAAGCTGATCCAATCAGCAGCACTAATCACACTGATTGGATCAGCGGCTGTTTCCGGGCAGCAATTCTACTGTGTGTTTATCCTCTTTGAATGTTTTAAACACACAGTAGTGTAGGGTCGATAGTCTTAAAATTACATGCTCTAACAAATTAGAGCATGTCATTTTTCAACTATTATTGCTCTTTGAAACGTTTGTTATTCAAAAACACAATTTATGCTTTACCTGGTAAATTAAATTTATTTCATGGTGTGGGGAGTCCACGATCCATTACTCAGAGAAATTACTCTTCTTTACCACTAGGAGGAGTCAAAGATTCCCAAACCCCAAGAGCCCTATAAAATCCTTCCCACCTCAAACATACCCCAGTCTTTACTTTGCCTCCCATAACAAAAGGGTAGAAGGAAGCAGCACTCTTAATCCATTGTCCATTAAAATCCAAAAATTTTTTATTTCATTTAATTAAAACCAAAACAGACAGCACAGCACAGTACAGACTTCACAAGTGGAGGGGGAGCAAATCCTTACATGTTTCGTGCTATGCAGCACTTAATCATAGGAATTCTGTACTGTGCTGTGCTGTCTGTTTTGGTTTTAATTATATGAAATAATTTTTTTTTGGATTTTAATGGACAATGGATTAAGAGTGCTGCTTCCTTCTACCCTTTTGTTATGGATTTGGCTTGATTCTTACCTTAGCTGGCACCACGCCATCAGTGCTTCCATTTGTGCCAACATTCTGGGGCGGTGATTGGACAACAGCGCACACACCCTCCTTAGGCTGGAGCGACGTCATTCCCCTACTCACTGTCTTTACTTTTCCTCCGCTGGAGGTGGTTGAAGAATGGAGATGTGCATTTGATTCTTCAGAGAAAGAGGTTTTCAGTATATATTAAGGCCCGGTAACATTTTAGACACTCATAGCTATGTTATATGTAACGTATAGCCAAGCAAAGTCAAATAAGAAAAAAAATAAGAGTCTTAAAAAGGAGCAGGGAAAAAATTAATCTTAAAAAACATCAGGGTGGGGTCTCATGGACTCTCACCAGCATGAAAAAAATGTAATCTATCAGGTAAGCATAAATTATGTTTTCTTTCATGGAGGTGGTGAGAGTTCACGATCCATTACTCCTGGGAACTAATACCCAAGGTGTGGAGTCCACGAATAATAACATTAAGGAAGGGATTTAAAATCATATTTTTTTTCACTGATAAATTAAATCCACAACCCCCGATAAAAATGTATTTGTAAAAGTATGCAAAGAAGACCAAGTAGCTGCCTTACAAATCCGATCAACTGAAGTCTCAAGAAATGGCAACTGACCTAGTAGAATGAGCAGTAATTTGCTGCGGTGGAGGCTGACCTGCCTCCAAATAAGCTTTGTGAATCAAATGTTTCAGCCAAGATGCCAAATAAACAGCAGAAACATGCTGACCCTTCCTAGGACCAGAAAAATAAATTAACAAACTAGAAGTCCTTAGTAGCATCAATGTAATATTTCAATGCCCTAACAATGTCTAAAGAATGCAAAGATCTCTCTAAAGCCTTCTTAGGATTAGGACACAAACTTTAGGCAAAAAATAAAATGAAGTAGGTAAAACATCCTTATCTCGATAAAAAAAAAAAATCAGATAAGGAGTATAACAATAAAGAACAGATAACTCAAAAACTCTTCTAGCAGAAGAAATAGCCAAAATAAACATCTTCCTAGAAAGTAATTTAATATCCATCTTATGCATAGGCTCAAAAAGAGGAGCCTGCAAACTCCTTAAAGGGACAGTCTACAATAGAATTGTTATTGTTTTAAAAGATAGACAATCCCTTTATTACCCATTCCCCAGTTTTGCACACAGTTACAGTATATTAATATACTTTTTACTTCTGTGATTACCTTGAATCTAAGAATCTTCTGACAGCCCCCTGATCACATGACTTTTTATTTATTATCTATTGACTTGCATTTAGTACCGTGTTGTACTAAGTCTTAAATAACTCCTTAGGCATGATCACAATTGTATCTATATGACCCACAAGAACTAGCGGGCTCCTGCTGTGAAAAGCAAATAAAAAAGCATGTGATTAAAAGGCTGCCTATAGTGGCATAGAAACAGGCAGAAATTTAGAGGTTTAAATGTAAACAATATATAGAAAAAACCCTGACAACAAATATAGCACAGCTTCCCTAAATAGAGTGGTATCCCAACCACTCTCACTAAGAAATTTGCTACACAATAAAGGGAGCACTAACTAGCAGCTATACAAACGGATATAAACAGTGAAGATATATCACTTTAACAAATACACATATAAGACAAACATCAAAGAAATTCTTCCCGTGCTACCGGAGGAGGAACAGCTTATGTAGCAGATCTGACCGATTACGAGC
Organism: Bombina bombina; assembly: GCF_027579735.1. Classification (NCBI taxonomy): domain Eukaryota; kingdom Metazoa; phylum Chordata; class Amphibia; order Anura; family Bombinatoridae; genus Bombina; species Bombina bombina. The sequence goes on from NC_069500.1 coordinate 1,283,137,369, forward strand.
AGAGACTGGTGCAGCATTTAGGCCCCAAAGTTATCGTTGGGATTACAGATGATTGTGATAGCGACCTAAGAGGTATAAAATGTAATAAATCTAATTTCTTAAATTTTAATTATTTTAATAGAATGTTAATCCTATTAGAATTATATAGGTGTATATATAGTAGGTTTAGCCAATTTCTTATTAGTTCCAAAATTTTGAAAAACAGAATTTATGTTTACCTGATAAATTTCTTTCTCCAACGGTGTGTCCGGTCCACGGCGTCATCCTTACTTGTGGGATATTCTCTTCCCCAACAGGAAATGGCAAAGAGCCCAGCAAAGCTGGTCACATGATCCCTCCTAGGCTCCGCCTACCCCAGTCATTCGACCGACGTTAAGGAGGAATATTTGCATAGGAGAAACCATATGGTACCGTGGTGACTGTAGTTAAAGAAAATAAAATATCAGACCTGATTAAAAAAACCAGGGCGGGCCGTGGACCGGACACACCGTTGGAGAAAGAAATTTATCAGGTAAACATAAATTCTGTTTTCTCCAACATAGGTGTGTCCGGTCCACGGCGTCATCCTTACTTGTGGGAACCAATACCAAAGCTTTAGGACACGGATGAAGGGAGGGAGCAAATCAGGTCACCTAAATGGAAGGCACCACGGCTTGCAAAACCTTTCTCCCAAAAATAGCCTCAGAAGAAGCAAAAGTATCAAACTTGTAAAATTTGGTAAAAGTGTGCAGTGAAGACCAAGTCGCTGCCCTACATATCTGATCAACAGAAGCCTCGTTCTTGAAGGCCCATGTGGAAGCCACAGCCCTAGTGGAATGAGCTGTGATTCTTTCGGGAGGCTGCCGTCCGGCAGTCTCGTAAGCCAATCTGATGATGCTTTTAATCCAAAAAGAGAGAGAGGTAGAAGTTGCTTTTTGACCTCTCCTTTTACCTGAATAAACAACAAACAAGGAAGATGTTTGTCTAAAATCCTTTGTAGCATCTAAATAGAATTTTAGAGCGCGAACAACATCCAAATTGTGCAACAAACGTTCCTTCTTTGAAACTGGTTTTGGACACAGAGAAGGTACGATAATCTCCTGGTTAATGTTTTTGTTAGAAACAACTTTTGGAAGAAAACCAGGTTTAGTACGTAAAACCACCTTATCTGCATGGAACACCAGATAAGGAGGAGAACACTGCAGAGCAGATAATTCTGAGACTCTTCTAGCAGAAGAAATCGCAACTAAAAACAAAAACTTTCCAAAATAATAACTTAATATCAACGGAATGTAAGGGTTCAAACGGAACCCCCTGAAGAACTGAAAGAACTAAATTGAGACTCCAAGGAGGAGTCAAAGGTTTGTAAACAGGCTTGATTCTAACCAGAGCCTGAACAAAGGCTTGAACATCTGGCACAGCTGCCAGCTTTTTGTGAAGTAATACCGACAAGGCAGAAATCTGTCCCTTCAGGGAACTTGCAGATAATCCTTTTTCCAATCCTTCTTGAAGGAAGGATAGAATCCTAGGAATCTTAACCTTGTCCCAAGGGAATCCTTTAGATTCACACCAACAGATATATTTTTTCCAAATTTTGTGGTAAATCTTTCTAGTCACAGGCTTTCTGGCCTGAACAAGAGTATCGATCACAGAATCTGAGAATCCTCGCTTCGATAAAATCAAGCGTTCAATCTCCAAGCAGTCAGCTGGAGTGAAACCAGATTCGGATGTTCGAACGGACCCTGAACAAGAAGGTCTCGTCTCAAAGGTAGCTTCCAAGGTGGAGCCGATGACATATTCACCAGATCTGCATACCAAGTCCTGCGTGGCCACGCAGGAGCTATCAAGATCACCGACGCCCTCTCCTGCTTGATCCTGGCTATCAGCCTGGGGATGAGAGGAAATGGCGGGAACACATAAGCTAGTTTGAAGGTCCAAGGTGCTACTAGTGCATCCACTAGAGCCGCCTTGGGATCCCTGGATCTGGCCCCGTAGCAAGGAACTTTGAAGTTCTGACGAGAGGCCATCAGATCCATGTCTGGAATGCCCCACAGGTGAGTGACTTGGGCAAAGATTTCCGGATGGAGTTCCCACTCCCCCGGATGCAATGTCTGACGACTCAGAAAATCCGCTTCCCAATTTTCCACTCCTGGGATGTGGATAGCAGACAGGTGGCAGGAGTGAGACTCCGCCCAAAGAATAATTTTGGTTACTTCTTCCATCGCTAGGGAACTCCTTGTTCCCCCCTGATGGTTGATGTACGCAACAGTCGTCATGTTGTCTGATTGAAACCGTATGAACCTGGTCCTCGCAAGCTGGGGCCAGGCCTGGAGCGCATTGAATATCGCTCTCAGTTCCAGAATATTTATCGGTAGAAGAGATTCTTCCCGAGACCAAAGACCCTGAGCTTTCAGGGATCCCCAGACCGCGCCCCAGCCTATCAGACTGGCGTCGGTCGTGACAATGACCCACTCTGGTCTGTGGAACATCATCCCTTGAGACAGATTGTCCAGGGACAGCCACCAACGGAGTGAGTCTCTGGTCCTCTGATTTACTTGTATCTTCGGAGACAAGTCTGTATAGTCCCCATTCCACTGACTGAGCATGCACAGTTGTAATGGTCTTAGATGAATGCGCGCAAAAGGAACTATGTCCATCGCCGCCACCATCAACCCGATCACTTCCATGCACTGAGCTATGGAAGGAAGAGGAACGGAATGAAGTATCCGACAAGAGTCCAGAAGCTTTGTTTTTCTGGCCTCTGTTAGAAAGATCCTCATTTCTAAGGAGTCTATAATTGTTCCCAAGAAGGGAACCCTTGTTGACGGGGATAGAGAACTCTTTTCCACGTTCACTTTCCAGCCGTGAGATCTGAGAAAGGCCAGGACAATGTCCGTGTGAGCCTTTGCTTGAGGAAGGGACGACGCTTGAATCAGAATGTCGTCCAGGTAAGGTACTACTGCAATGCCCCTTGGTCTTAGCACCGCTAGAAGGGACCCTAGTACCTTTGTGAAAATCCTTGGAGCAGTGGCTAATCCGAAAGGAAGCGCCACGAACTGGTAATGTTTGTCCAGGAATGCAAACCTTAGGAACCGATGATGTTCCTTGTGGATAGGAATATGTAGATACGCATCCTTTAAATCCACCGTGGTCATAAATTGACCTTCCTGGATGGAAGGAAGGATAGTTCGAATGGTTTCCATCTTGAACGATGGGACCTTGAGAAATTTGTTTAAGATCTTGAGATCTAGGATTGGTCTGAACGTTCCCTCTTTTTTGGGAACTATGAACAGATTGGAGTAGAACCCCATCCCTTGTTCTCTTAATGGAACAGGATGAATCACTCCCATTTTTAACAGGTCTTCTACACAATGTAAGAACGCCTGTCTTTTTATGTGGTCTGAAGACAACTGCGACTTGTGGAACCTCCCCCTTGGGGGAAGTCCCTTGAATTCCAGAAGATAACCCTGGGAGACTATTTCTAGCGCCCAAGGATCCAGAACATCTCTTGCCCAAGCCTGAGCGAAGAGAGAGAGTCTGCCCCCCACCAGATCCGGTCCCGGATCGGGGGCCAATATTTCATGCTGTCTTGGTAGCAGTGGCAGGTTTCTTGGCCTGCTTTCCCTTGTTCCAGCCTTGCATTGGTCTCCAAGCTGGCTTGGCCTGAGAAGTATTACCCTCTTGCTTAGAGGACGTAACACCTTGGGCTGGTCCGTTTTTACGAAAGGGACGAAAATTAGGTCTATTTTTTGCCTTGAAGGGCCGATCCTGAGGAAGGGCGTGGCCCTTACCCCCAGTGATATCAGAGATAATCTCTTTCAAGTCAGGACCAAACAGCGTTTTCCCCTTGAAAGGAATGTTTAGTAGCTTGTTCTTGGAAGACGCATCAGCCGACCAAGATTTCAACCAAAGCGCTCTGCGCGCCACAATAGCAAACCCAGAGTTCTTAGCCGCTAACTTAGCCAATTGCAAAGAGGCGTCTAGAGTGAAAGAATTAGCCAATTTGAGAGCATTGATTCTGTCCATAATCTCCTCATAAGGAGGAGAGTCACTATCGAGCACCTTAAGCAGTTCATCAAACCAGAAATATGCGGCTGTAGTGACAGGGACAATGCATGAAATGGGTTGTAGAAGGTAACCCTGCTGAACAAACATCTTTTTAAGCAAACCTTCTAATTTTTTATCCATAGGATCTTTGAAAGCACAACTATCCTCTATGGGAATAGTGGTGCGTTTGTTTAAAGTAGAAACCGCTCCCTCGACCTTGGGGACTGACTGCCATAAGTCCTTTCTGGGGTCGACCATAGGAAACAATTTTTTAAATATGGGGGGAGGGACGAAAGGAATACCGGGCCTTTCCCATTCTTTATTAACAATGTCCGCCACCCGCTTGGGTATAGGAAAAGCTTCTGGGAGCCCCGGCACCTCTAGGAACTTGTCCATTTTACATAGTTTCTCTGGGATGACTAAATTTTCACAATCATCCAGAGTGGATAATACCTCCTTAAGCAAAATGCGGAGATGTTCCAATTTAAATTTAAATGTAATCACATCAGATTCAGCCTGCTGAGAAATGTTCCCTAAATCAGTAATTTCTCCCTCAGACAAAACCTCCCTGGCCCCCTCAGATTGGGTTAGGGGCCCTTCAGAGATATTAATATCAGCGTCGTCATGCTCTTCAGTAACTAAAACAGAGCAGCCACGCTTACGCTGACAAGGGTTCATTTTGGCTAAAATGTTTTTGACAGAATTATCCATTACAGCCGTTAATTGTTGCATAGTAAGGAGTATTGGCGCGCTAGATGTACTAGGGGCCTCCTGAGTGGGCAAGACTCGTGTAGACGAAGGAGGGAATGATGCAGTACCATGCTTACTCCCCTCACTTGAGGAATCATCTTGGGCATCATTGTCATTATCACATAAATCACATTTATTTAAATGAATAGGAATTCTGGCTTCCCCACATTCAGAACACAGTCTATCTGGTAGTTCAGACATGTTAAACAGGCATAAACTTGATCAGAAAGTACAAAAAACGTTTTAAAATAAAACCGTTACTGTCACTTTAAATTTTAAACTGAACACACTTTATTACTGCAATTGCGAAAAAACATGAAGGAATTGTTCAAAATTCACCAAATTTTCACCACAGCGTCTTAAAGCCTTGAAAATATTGCACACCAATTTTGGAAGCTTTAACCCTTAAAATAACGGAACCGGAGCCGTTTTAAGCTTTAAACCCCTTTACAGTCCCTGGTATCTGCTTTGCTGAGACCCAACCAAACCCAAAGGGGAATACGATACCAAATGACGCCTTCAGAAGTCTTTTATAAGTATCAGAGCTCCTCTCACATGCGACTGCATGCCATGCCTCTCAAAAACAAGTGCGCAACACCGGCGCGAAAATGAGACTCTGCCTATGCTTTGGGAAAGCCCCTAAAGAATAAGGTGTCTAAAACAGTGCCTGCCGATATTATTAAATCAAAATACCCAGAATAAATGATTCCTCAAGGCTAAATAAGTGTTAATATCAATCGATTTAGCCCAAAAAAAGTCTACAGTTTAAATAAGCCCTTGTGAAGCCCTTATTTACAATCGTAATAAACATGGCTTACCGGATCCCATAGGGAAAATGACAGCTTCCAGCATTACATCGTCTTGTTAGAATGTGTCATACCTCAAGCAGCAAGAGACTGCAAACTGTTCCCCCAACTGAAGTTAATTGCTCTCAACAGTCCTGTGTGGAACAGCCATGGATTTTAGTTACGGTTGCTAAAATCATTTTCCTCATACAAACAGAATTCTTCATCTCTTTTCTGTTTCTGAGTAAATAGTACGTACCAGCACTATTTGAAAATAACAAACTCTTGATTGAATAATGAAAAACTACAGTTAAACACTAAAAAACTCTAAGCCATCTCCGTGGAGATGTTGCCTGTACAACGGCAAAGAGAATGACTGGGGTAGGCGGAGCCTAGGAGGGATCATGTGACCAGCTTTGCTGGGCTCTTTGCCATTTCCTGTTGGGGAAGAGAATATCCCACAAGTAAGGATGACGCCGTGGACCGGACACACCTATGTTGGAGAAATCTATGTTATTTTGTGACAATTTTGATCATCTAACATATAGGCCTATCCTGCCCATATTTTATTACACCATTTTCTATTTTTATCATTCGACTGATATTAAAAAGTGTCTATTGTACTCCTTACTTTATAGAAAGTACCTCTATCACACTATATCTTGTAGACCCTATTGTTTATTATTGTGCTCGCCACCTAAAAGCTGGGGAGGGATTTTTCACGAGCTAGGTGCGGAAAAAGTAGTGTTAGTAATTACTGTTTATTGCAAGATTTATGTTGAGCGAGAATTTTTTAACTACAAAAAAAGACTAGAATATAAGAGTTGCGGACAAGATCGCTCGACACTTGTAAATGTCAGTTTTTCAATAAATTTGTGGCATAGTACATAAGATGTTCAAACCGCACAGTGAAATTTAGAGGGAAAAACTCACGAACACCTCGCAGACAGCTTAGTACATGGAGCTCATAGACTGGAGGTGCTATGATTCTCTTAGGCTATGGAGGTGAAGGATATAACATAGATTAGATAGCAAAGCACAACTAGGGACCTAAAACAGGAATTATTATATAAAACAATTAATGTTATTTACTCAAAACAAAATAGTATACATCTTATCAGTAAACTATCATAGGTTATAGCCCCAAACATCTACTGTAAATAAATCAAACACATAAGATTCATCTTCCAAGGAGTTAAACATTCAGGCAACCGATCAAGTAATCAGACCTCTCAGTTATCATAGGTATTATCAGTCACTGACAGCTGTACTAGATATTAAATAGAGACACACTTCTAGTCTTCATTCTATACCATAGTCCAGCCAATGCTTTCATTAATATCAGCTGTAAATATCCATTATAGGTGGTGCAGAATGTGTCTCTCCTTTAGTCCAAAATGACTATTTATACAAAACAAAATATATATTCAAGGATTTAAAACTGATTTAAAAGGAACTGGAACAATTACTCCCATAGCTTCCAGATCTGAGACAGACTTGAATAAAGCTTGAGCTTTTATAGGATTCCTTGGAACATTGGACATAAAAAAACCTTCCTCTGGGAGGCCTTGCTCTCAATCCTATTTGATATCCATGAGAAACTATATTCAGAACCCAGGGGTCTGGAACAGACTGAAACCAATCCCCATGAAAGAGGCTTAATCTGCCCCCTACCAGAACCTCTGGATTGTTGGGCCGCACCTTCATACAGTTTTGGTAGTAGGGATATATTTCTTACCCTGCTTTGACTTGTTCTAGTTAGCACTAGGTCTCCAGAATGAACCTTGCTTTTGAGAAAATTATTAGAAGCTTTAAGATTTCCCTCTAGACTTTCTGTTCTAAAGAAGACACCCCCTTTACCTCCAGGAACAGTAGATATTATAGAATCTAAATCAGAACCAAACAATTTATTTCCCTGAAAGAAAAGAAATAATAATCTGGATTTTGACACCATATCAGCAGACCAGGATTGAAGCTATAAGGCTCTCCTGGCAAGGACTGCCGAAAACATGCTTTGGACATTAATCTTCATAATATTAAATACAGCATCACAAATAAAAGAATTAGCACTCTTGAGTAAACCCAACAGACTTGCACTAGCAGAGTCATCAGAATACTGATCTGAAAGACTATACAACCAGTGAGTAGAAGCAGCAGCCACATCAGCTATAGAAATAGATGGCCTGAGCAAATAACCTGCATGTAAAAAGGCCCTTCTATGAAAAGACAAATTTATCTAAAGGGTATCTAAAAGAAGGAAGGATTAGTAGTACGTTTAGCCAGAGTGAAAATGGCCCCATCAACCTTAGGAACTGTGTCCCACAAATCAATATTAGCAGGAGGTAAAAGATAACTTGTTAAACCTTGCAGAAGGAGTAAATGAATTACCTGGCTTAAGCCATTCTCTAGAAATCATGTCAGAGACAGCATCAGGAATAGGGAAATCCTCAGGGAGATTAACAAAAGTTTTAAAAACTGAATTTAAATGATTACAAGGCTTATCGCCAGAAACTTTAGGATCTTTAACCCCTAAAGTAATTAAGACATCCTTTAAAAGATAACAAATATGTTCAACTTTAAACAAAAAACAGAAGATATCAGGTTCAACATCAGCTGAAGAGTCCTCATCACCAGAGGAAACTTCACTATATGAAGACATAACAGTATCCCTGTTTTCAGGACACATAGAACTTGCAGAAGGCAAAATCTGAACTGACCTTTTGCGCTTGTTTAAAGGAGGGAGAGCAGCCAGCGCCTCAGAAACTGCAGCCTTGATAATAAAAATTCACCGTAGGTGAAACAATGTCAGTATTCTCATGTAATGAACAAAACAGAAGGTGCGTTAATACCCAAAGAAACAGCATAAGGTTGATCTGATTGCACTAATAATTCTAAACATGAGTCACATAAATGAGCTGTAGAAGGCACTTCAGATTTTTTTTACAATAAGCACACCTAATAATGGTGGAAAGGTGTTCAGGGGATTCAGTTTCCTGGGTGGATTTAGGGATAAAATCAGACTGTTCCATTATAGCATGTGGCACACAATGCAATAAACAATATAACCCCCTTAAAAAGCTCTTAAGGAATGGAAATCACTTACCCCCTCCTAAGTCGTTTTTTAAATAAACTCACAGGTACAATGTGCGCTAAGCCAAACTGCGAAACAAAGCAGGAGACATAAACATAACATCTGAAGGCAGATTTCGCTCTTCATAAAGAAATGTGTGTGAAAAAAACATGCGGCAAAAACCAGATATGCGCACAGCCGAAGACAAATGTGCGCTAACCCAGGCCGACGTGCTAAACAGGCCGACGTGCTAAAGAACTAAAGGAAAGTGTTCTAACCCTACAAGCATTAACCTGATGTGCACAACCGCGACGCACGTAAACCTAAAGAATGATGTGCAAAATTTACAAAAACGCAAGCAAATAATGTAAAAGATACTGTTCCAGGGCCATATACATTAGGAAATACGTATATATGTAAACTTAAAAAGTGCTCAAAATATAGCTATGAGTGTCTAAGATGTTACCGGGCCTTAATTTATAATGAAAACCTCTTTCTCTGAAGAATCAAATGCACATCTTCATTCTTCAACCACCTCCAACGGAGGCAAAGTAAAGACTGAGGTTTGTGTGAGGTGGGAGGGGTTTTATAGGGATCTCTGGGTTTGGGAATCTTTGTCTCCTCCTAAGTGACAGAAAGAGTAATTCCCAGGAGTAATGGATAGTGGACTCTCACCACCTGTATGAAAGAAAAAAAAACTACACAACTGTGTTTCAACTATCAATTAAGATAAATAAGTGTAAAAAGAAAGGACATCTACCTTCCCACCATACTGCTCCAACTTCTGTAAAACATCTGTGACTTGTTCTTTATATGTTTTGTCCATCAATCGTTTTGAAAGCTGTTGTGGTAGAGAACATAACATATAATTAAGTGCATAAGACAGTATTAAATTGCAAAGCTTGATATCTTGGAAATTACCTTAACATGATTACTGCTTGACAGTAAGCAGAACTACATGTAGCAAGTTTCTGTCCCCAACTGAAACATTAAATTGTGTAAAATAACTATGAAATAAACCCTAACCAATTCAATGAAAATATAATAATAGAACAAATATTAAATCAACAGACAGAGAACATACGCTATGCCAACCTCCGGAATTTTTTTCTTGATATAATGAAGGTATATCTTCAATTACCAAGCTTTTAACTTCTAATGTCAATTAAAGTGACATGAAACCCAAAATTGTACTATCATGTTTCAGATAGCGAATACAATTATTAAAAACTTTCCTATTTACTCCTATTATCCAATTTGCTTCATTATCTTGATATCCTTTGTTGAAGAAGCAGCAATGCACTACTGGGAGCAAAATGAACACTCGATGAGCCAATAACATGAGGCATATATTTGCAGCCACCAATAAGCAGCTCCTGGGCCCAACTAGGTATCCTTTTTCAACATAGAATACCAAATAAACAAAACAAATTAGATTACAGAAGTAGATTGAAAAGCTGTTTAAAATTGTATCTTCTATCTGAATCATGAAATAAAAAAAATTGTGTTTCCTGTCCCTTTAATCAAATAAAAACATGTCGATCTACAGAATTCGTAATGGTACATTTGCAGATGACACAATTAAATCAATACCAGAATAAATAAAAAATGTAAAAAACAAAATGTATGCTTACCTGATAAATTTCTTTCTTTCTGGATATGGAGCGTCCACGACGTCATTCAATTACTTGTGGGAATATCACTCCTGGCCAGCAGGAGGCGGCAAATAGCACCACAGCAAAGCTGTTAAGTGTCACTCCCCTACCCATAATCCCCAGTCATTCGACCGAAGGGAAATGGAAAAGGAATAACACAAAGGTGTAGAGGTGCCTGAGGTTTAGTCAAAAATAACTGTCTTAATAAAGGGTGGGGTCGTGGACTCTCCATATCCGGAAAGAAAGAAATTTATCAGGTAAGCATACATTTTGTTTTCTTTCCTAAGATATGGAGAGTCCACAACGTCATTCAATTACTAGTGGGAACCAAAACCCAAGCTAGAGGACACAGAATGAACAGGGAGGGAGAACAAGACAGGCAGACCTAAACAGAAGGCACCACCACTTGAAGAACCCTTTCTCCCAAAAGAGGCCTCAGCCAAGGCAAAAGTATCAAATTTGTAAAATTTTAAAAAGAAGAGGAAACAGCCCTAGTGGAATGAGCTGTAATTCTTTCAGGAGGCTGCAAAACAAATCATGCTTCTCAACCAGAGGGAAAGAGAAGTAGAAGTAGCCTTCTGACCCTTACGCTTTCCAGAGAAGCAAACAGACAGGGCAGAAGACTGGCGGTAGAATTGTAGATCACGCACAACATCCAATTTGTGCAACAGACATTCTTTATGAGAAGAAGGATTGGGACAGAGAGAAGGAACAACAATGACCTGATTAATATTTCTATCCGAAACCACTTTAGGAAGAAACATCAATTAAGTACGAAGAACCGCTTATTCGCATGAAAGATAAGGTAAGGCGAATCACACTGCAAAGCTGAGAGTTCTGAAACTCTCAGAGTAGAAGAGATAGCAATAAGAAACAAAACCTTCCAAGATAGCAACTTAATATCTATGGAATGCATTGGCTGAAACGGAGCCTGCTGCAAAACTTTAAGAACAAGATTAAGGCTCCAAGAAGGAGCAACAGGTTTAAACACAGGCCTGATAAAAAAATGAACATCTCGCACATCTGCCAGATGCTTGTGTAACAAAATAGATAATGCAGAAATCGGACCTTTCAGAGAACTGACTGACAACCCTTTCTCCGGCCCTTCCTGGAGAAAGACAAAATTCTAGGAATCCTGATCCTACTCCAAGAGTAGCCCTTAGATTCCCACCAATAAAGGTATTTACGGCATACCTTATGGTAAATTTTTCAAGTAACAGGCTTGCGAGCTTGACTCAGGAAATCCACGCTTAGACAGAAATAAGTGTTTAATCTCATAGCAGTCAGCTTCAGAGTAACGAGATTTGGATGGAGGAATGGACCCTGAGTTAGAAGGTCCTTCCTCAGAGGCAACCTTCAAGGCAGCCGAGATGACATCTTCACTAGGTCTGCATACCAGATCCTGCGATGCCATGCAAGAGCTATTAAAATTACCCATGCTCTCTCTTGTTTGAAACGAGCAATAACTCGTGGAAGGAGCGCAAACGGAGGAAACAGGTATGCTAGACCAAAATCCCAAGAAACCGCTTAGAGCATCTATCAGAGTGTCCTGAGCGTTCTGCCGAGACACCATCAGATCCAACTCAGGCATCCTCCATTTGAGGGTTAACCTGGAAAACACCTCCAGATGGAGAGCCCACTCCCCGGGATGAAATGTCTGCTCAGGAAATCCGCTTCCCAGTTGTCTACTCCAGGAATGTGGATGGCAGACAACAATTGTGAGCTTCCGCCCACTGAATAATATGTGCCATCTTCTTCATGGCTAAGGAACTCCGTGTTCCTCCCTGGTGGTTGATGTAAGCCACTGAGGTGATGTTGTCTGACTGAAACCTGATAAACCGGACTAAAGACAATTGAGGCCAAGCCATCAGAGCATTGTAAATCGCTCTCAACTCCAAGATGTTTATGTGGAGAGCCGACAGTCCACAGTCCCTGCGCCTTTAACGAGTCCCAGACTGCTCCCCAGCCTAGTAGGTTGGCGTCCGCGGTCACAATCACCCAGGAAGGTTTCCAGAAGCATGTGCCCTGAGACAGATGGTCCTGAGAAAACTACCACGGGAGTCTCTTGTTGACTGGTCTACATCTATCCTCCGAGACAGATCTGAATAGTCTCCATTCAATTGTCTGAGCATGCATAATTGCAGAGCTCTCAAATGGAATCGAGCAAAGGGAATGATGTTCATGGAAGCGACCATCAAACCAATTACCTCCATACATTGAGCCACTAATGCCTGAACAGTTGACTGAAGAGAGACGGGAGAAATTTGGATTTTCTGACCTTCGTCATAAAAATCTTCATAGATAGGGAATCTATTATGGTCCCTAAGAAAACCACCCTTGTAGCTGGAACAAGGGAACTCTTTTCCAGATTCACTTTCCAACCGTGGGAACGTAGAAAAGACAACAAGATCTCTGTATGAGAGTTTGCTTGTAGAAAAGATGGAGCCTGAACCAATGTATCGTCCAGGTATGGCGCCACTGCAATTCCCCGAGACCTGGTCACTGCCAAGAGAGAACCAGAACCTTTAAAAGGCCAAACGGAAGAGCCACAAACTGAAAGTTTTTGTCTAGAAAGGTGAATCTCAGGAATTTGTGATTATCCCTGTGGATGGGAACATGAAGATACCCTCTTGGACCAAAGGAAGAATGGAACTAAGGGTTTCCATTTTGAAGGACAGTTTCTGAGAAACTTGTTGAGGCACTTTAGGTCTAAAATGGGTCGAAAAGTTCCCTCTTTTTTGGGAACCACAAACAGATTTGAATAGAATCCTAGACCCTGTTCCCTTACTGGAACTGGAATAATCACTACCAGGGATGAAAGGTCCTGAACGCAATTTTTTTCTTTTTACCTGGTCTGCAGATAATCTTGAGAGGTGGTATCTGCCCCTGGGAGGGAAAGTTTTGAATTCTATTTTGTAACCCTGAGATACTATGTCCACAGAACAAGGATCTGGGACATCTCATCTCCACGCTTGACAAAACAGGGAAAGTCTGCCCCCACTTGATCCGATCCCGGACCGGGGGCTGACCCTTCATGCCGACTTAGACTCAGCTGAGGGTTTCTTTGATTGCTTCCCCTTATTCCAAGACTGAATGGGCTTACAAGAAGACTTGGACTGCTCCTGCTCGGAAGAGGGAGAGGAAGACTTTTGACCTTTAAAGTTACGAAAGGAACGAAAATTACTTTGACGTCCTTTGAGTCTGTTCTTCTTGTCTTGCGGTAGAAAAGACCCTTTTCCACCCGTAATATCAGAAATTATTTCTGCCAGACCAGGTCCGAACAACGTCTTACTCTTGTAAGGAAGCGCAAGAAGCTTGGTAACATCAGCTGACCAAGATTTTAGCCACAATGCCCTGCGGGCTAGGACAGTGAAGCCAGGCATCTTGGCTCTCAGTCTAAAAACTTGCATGTTAGTATCAGAAATAAAGGAATTGGCTAGTTTGAAAGCCTTAATCGTATCTTGTATCTCCTCCAATGGAGTCTCTACTAAAATTGATTCAGACAAGGTGTTGCACCAATAAAATGCTGCACTTGCTACTGTGGTAATACCAACTGCAGGTTACCATTGAAGACTTTGATGAACATACATCTTCTTCAAATAAGCTTCCAGCTTTTTGTCCATGGGATCCTTAAACGAGCAGCTATCCTCTATAAGGATCGTAGTTCTCTTACCCAGAGTAGAAATAGCCCCTTCTACTTTAAGCACTGTGTGCCAAGAATCTTTAATGGAGTCAGCAACAGGAAACATCTTTTTAAAATACAGGAGACAGGGAGAAAGGAATCCCTGGCTTTTCCCACTACTGTGAAATAATCTCTGTCACACGGTCTGGGACAGGAAAAACTTCCACAGAGGAAGAAACATCATAGTATTTATTAAGTTTACTTGACTTCTTAGTGTTGACAACGACAGAAGTATTGGAGTCGTCCAAAGTAGCCAATACCTCCTTTAACAGTACATGAAGGTGTTCAAGCTTAAATCTGAAGTTTACTTCTTTAGTATCAGATGAAGGAATAATACTGTCCGAATCTGAGATTTCACTCTCAGAGGCTACCGATGTATCCTCCTCATCAGACTTATGAGGGAGGGCAACCTGCGTATCAGTAGGTAGAATGGAAACCTTACTATCTGAGTGTCTAATTTTCCTTGTGTTTTCCCAGCATAGGAAAAGCAGATAATACCGCAGATACCACAGAAAATATCTGTGCAGCAAAATCTGCAGGAAAATAAACTCATCCAGGAGGCTGAGAGGAACTGTAGAGCACTGTATATGATGCCATAGAGGTTTGGGACGTTTGAGGAGAAAGCTGTGACATTGCCTGAACAGCATCATCCTGAGAAACATTGGGCTCAGAGGGCAACAATTTATCTTTAAATTGAAGTGTTCTAGCTAAGCATGCAGCACAGAATTGCATAGGCAAAACAATTTGTGCCTCAAGGCATAACAAGCATTTGTCAAAAGACACAAAGTCTTGGTCCATGTCCATAATACTAAATAAAAAAATCCCCAAATTGTAGAAATTTTTTAAATACACTGTCACTTTAACAATTTTTAATACAACAGCCGCTTATTGATATGCAAAAATTCTTTAAAATAATAAACCAATCAGGCCCCCTACACCTCAGACAGGCTGAGGTGCCTTACCGTAACACTTATACACAATTTGGCTGCCAGAAATCTCTGAAACAATCATATAGTAGATCGACACTGAAGAGACTGAAATTCAATGACGCTGGTCCGCTCCGTGACTATTCGACAGCAGAGAGAAGTCACATGACCGGCAGAGAGAGGAAACTATGTAGCAAGTAAAAGGCGCACGTTTCCCTCTGCCTACAACACCAGAACGTAATTTACACAAACACTCAAGCAGTCTGTCAGTTAGCCTGTTCTAGCTAAGCAAGCAAAGAAAACCAACTGCCAAATTTTAAGTTTATACATAAATCCCTGTATAAAACATAAGCCACACACATACTAATAAAGTATTTCAACAAAATTAGCCCAAAGAGGAAAAACGTCCCAATAGAGGGAAGATTAACCCCTAGTCTCAACATACATAATGTGTGTGCCCACTGCCAAAGAAAGTCCTGTATAAAGGATTTTAAAAACGTCTCCATCTACTGCATATGACATATTCTTCTCAAGTGCAAGTCTCCAAGACCTGGAAGACAAAAACACTTACCTGCAGTCTAGCTGTCCGGCAGGAAGACAGCTCACAAGGTGTGAAAGGACACATACTCCTTACAGAGACCTGTAGAAAAAGAAAGAACAGAGTAACCAACTCTGGCTTTCTGTACCATGGGCATCAATGTGTTAGGAAACAAAACAAGGACCACCTCACAACTTCCTAACTGCTTAAAAGCCACCACTACTCTACTGAAGAGATTGACGTGGACTCAGCTAAACCCAAATCCTTGCTTGCAGGGAAAAGTACCCAAAAAAGTAATTAATTTCTTCACTCACCAAACTTCACCTTCTCCATTGACAGAGGCAAAAAGAATGACTGTGGATTATGGGTAGGGGAGTGACACATAAAGGGATAGTGAAGTCTAAATTAAACTTTCATGATTCAGATAGGGCATGTAATTTTAAACAACTTTCTAATGTACTTTTATCATCAAATTTGCTTTGTTCTCTTGTTATTCTTAGTTGAAAGCTAAGGCTAGGTAGGCTCATATGCTAATTTCTAAGTCCTTGAAGGTCGCCTCTCATCTAAATGCATTTGACAGTTTTTCACAGCTAGTGGGCGTAAGTTCATATGTTTCATATAGATAACACTGTGCTCATGCACGTGAAGTTATTTAAGAGTCAGAACTAATTGCCTAAAATGCAAGTCTGTCAAAAGATTTGAGATAAGGAGGCAGTCTGCAGAAGCTTAGATACAAGGTAATTACAGAGGTAAAAAGTATATTTCTATAACAGAGTTGGCTGTGCAAAACTGGGGAATGGTAAATAAAGGGATTATCTTTCTTTTTAAACAATAACATTTTTGGTGTTTACTATCCCTTTAACAGCTTTGCTGTGGTGCTCTTTGCCTCCTCCTGCTGGCCAGGAGTGATATTCCCACTAGTAATTGAATGATGTTGTGGACTCTCTATATCTTTTGAATGAAAAGGGTATTTCCTATATTTAACAGTTTATGAAGATTTTAAAAAAAAAGTTGTAAAACACCACTGCTGCCAATATATATCCTAAATAATAGTGTTATTTGAAAGCTTTACTATATGATACTGTCTTAAAGGGATATGAAACCCAATTTTTTTTCTTTCATGATTTAGGTAGAACATCCCATTTTTTTTTTTTATCATTTATTTTGTTACCAACAATGAGTACAATTCCATGAAAACAGAGGATCAAAAATATTATGATTCATAGACAACAATCAAGAGAAATAATTAATCATTAACATTCAAAAACCCCAAACAGGAGAGGAAAAAGAAAAAAAATGAAAAAAAAAGAACTGCATATTACCCATCATATATCAAGCGGTTGATCCTAAACCATCTGTCTAACTTCTCTTACCTCATTGTTGGATTGTTTTATTTATATTTTAAAGAAAGGGAAAAGGGAAAAGAGAAAAAAAAAAAAAAGGGGGGGGGGGAAAGGGGGGAGGGGAAGGGAAGAGAGAAAAAAAAAAAAAAAAAAAAGGAAGAGATAAAGGATAGGATGGAGGGAGAAGGAAGAGCCCGGTTCTCTAAAAATTCCTCTAAATCACCAGATACCCAATAGTATTATCTCCGAATTCTTAAATGGGGAAATCAAGTAATCGATTTCTCTTTCAGGAAAAATCTTAATGAATGGCGCCCATTTATCGAAAAATTTCTTTACATCAATTTCATTATCTATATTGGTATTTTTCTGTTCTAAGACACATTGTTTCTTTATATGATCCCTGATTTCAGGAATAGTTGGTATCAACCTCATTTTCCATTTCTTACATATCAAGTATCTGGTAGCTAGGATAGATAAATTAACTAGTTTTTCATTGGGCTGTTGCCCATCTTCAGGTTTTAGACAAAATATGATCTGGAACAGTGAAAGAGCTATTCGGTCAATTTTAAGTTTATTCTTGAGCCAATACTCCAGCTTGGACCATATATTTCTCAGTCTAGGGCACTGCCAAAACATATGTATTAAATCTGCAGCTAAATAAGAACATTTAGGGCATTTGTTAAACTCATGATTTCGGACTCTGAGGCCTTTTTCCGGGGTGAAGTATGCCCCATGTAAAAGTTTCAGATGAGCATCTCGCCAATTAGAAGAAAATGTCGTTTTTATTACTTTATTGACTGAAAGTTGAATAGTTTCAGAATCAATATTGCTGTATGGAATTAAACTATTCCAGGTCAAGGCCAACTTTTCCAACATAGGGGTGGCCCTGTTGAGGCTCAATGTATAGTAGCACGATGCAATGGACATGGAAGAATTTTTAGATATTGTTAACCAGGTTTCTAAGCTACCCAAGGACCAGTTCCACCCAGTCTTATGGATGAGATCTGCTATATAATGTCTTATCTGTAGGTATGCGAAAAAATCTTTGTTTGGCAAATTGAATTCAGTCCGTAATTCCTCGAAAGATTTAACACATTTTCTCTCCTGGTTAATTAAATGAACAACTCTATTCAGACCATTGCTGTGCCATCTATTAAAAACAACTGAGTTCAGACCTGGTTGGAAATTCGGGTTTCTAATTAAGGGGAGATATTTTGATACCAAGGGAGATATTGAAAGAGATTTGGATAATTTAGACCATGCTTTAAGCGGGTTCAGAATGAATTTAAGTTCCTTTATGCTTGTTGGAAGATCTCTGAGGTCCATGTGTGCCAGGGCTATTGGAGAATATGGTTCACAAACATTAAGTTCAAGATCATTGTTTAGAACATAGTTCTTAGTTAAGAACCAATCTACTAATATGCGGGCTAGAAAACAGAGGTTATATGATCTTAAATTTGGCAAAGCCAGTCCTCCCATTTCTCTTGGCGCTGTTAATTTAGAAAAAGCTATCTTCGATTTTTTCCCCTGCCATATAAATTGGCCAATTGACGAATTTATTGACCGTATATCTTTCTCGAATAAGATCAATGGGACATTTTGTAAAATGTAGAGCAACTTGGGGAGAAGTACCATTTTAAATAGGGCTGTTCGGCCGGATATTGAAAGTGGTAAATTTTGCCAGACCCTAAGCCTTTCCTTGATATATCCTAACATTGGGGTTATATTCGCCTTATACAAATCTTTTAAATTAATTGGAATTTTAATTCCTAAATATTTCATTGAGTCTGAAACCACTCTGAAGGGTAAATCTGTCTTGCTAGTCTTATTTTTCCTGAGCCAAATTAATTCAGATTTTGTGGCATTTACTTTATATCCTGAGAATACCCCAAAATGGTCAGTAATCTGCAGGAGCTTTGGAATATTTTTTGCTGTATTAGATAAATATATAAGTAAGTCATCCGCGTATAATCCTACTTTCATTTCATGGTTTCTAATTTTTATACCCTCCAGTGAGCTCCTGATCCTAATTGCTAAAGGTTCTATGGCTACGTCAAAGAGGAGCGGAGAGAGAGGACAACCCTGCCGAGTGCCCCTCTTCAATGCAATTGAGGGGGAGATGTCATTATTAATGATCAAGCTTGTAGAAGAATACTTGTATAAATTTTCCACAAGTTTAGGGAAATTGCCATTAATTCCAAACCTTGCTAACGAACAAATTAAATGTTTATGGATTACTAGATCGAAAGCTTTTTCCGCGTCAAGAGACAAAATGGCCAGGTCGAGGGGGTCCTCCCCCCCCGCCCCCTGTACAGATTTTCCCTGAGTATATTCCAAAGTGACCAATAACTCCCTAATTTTTGCTGACGAGTTCCGATTATTAAGGAATCCAGCTTGGTCCGGGTGGACTACCATAGACAAAATGGGTTGAAGCCGTGTTGCTAAGATGGAGGAGAGGATTTTATAATCTGAGTTTAACAGTGCGATTGGTCTATAAGACTCTTTACATGTGGGATCCTTCCCTTCTTTTAAAATCAACGTGGTGAGTGAAGAGGCAAAAGAAGACGTAGGCTGTTTGTGGTGAATAAAAATATTATTGTATAGTCTGGCTAAATGAGAGACAATCTCTGAAGATAAGATTTTGTAGAATTCATTGGGCAATCCATCCGGACCAGCTGCCTTGTTTAGGGAAAGTTTGGCAATTATTTTTTCAATCTCTTCCCTTGTAATGGGAGCATTAAGTCTAGCAATCTCCTCAGGAGTTGCCATAGGAAAGATGATTTTACTATAGAATTCAGTCGCTTTATCTATATCAAACTCCGTATTAGTATAGAGTTGCTGATAATATTGATGAAATATATTTGTAATTTCTTCAGATTTAACTAAATATTTCCCATTATGTTGGATTTTGTCAATATTGGATTTTTTATTCTCGTTCTTAATTAATTTAGATAGCATTTTTCCAGATTTATTTCCAAATTTATGCAGTTTAGCCTGCAGCCTCAACTCGCTAAATGTTTCCTGAGTTAAATGAAAGGTATCTCTTGCGGTTTTAGCTCGAAGGTAACTAGCCCAATTTACAGGAGTTTTTTCCAGTAAATAAAGATTGTAAGAGTTAATTAATGAATTATGAACTTCCTTTTCTCTTGCTTTTCTTCTCTTATTTTGAGTAACAGAATATGCGATAATTTCCCCTCTGAGGACTGCTTTAGCAGTTTCCCAGAAGATGTCTGTGCGTTCGACATAGTTGATATTAAATTGAGCATACTCCGTGAATTTATTCCTCAGCCACTGTTTGAACTTCAAATCAGTGAAGAGATAATAAGGGAAGAAGAATCGCAAGGTCTTTGAACTGGATTGAGCCCGGGTAAATTCAAGAGATATAGGCCTGTGGTCTGATAAAAAAATTGGCATTATCTCAGATTTTATCATTGTGGAGTTCAAATGATCGCTGATTAAGAACAAGTCAATCCTCAACAAGGTTTTATGAGCCTTGGATAGGCAGGTGAAATCTTGAATGTCAGGATTCTGATATCTCCAGATGTCTCGTAAAGAGAGGATCAGTTTAATATTCTTAATCATTTTAGAGTCAAGATTATCCTTCTTCTGTTTCAAGGACTTAGTGTCTTTCCTAAATCTATCTATTGGACATTGAGGGGCCATATTGAAGTCCCCCCCCAAGATTAAGTGGCCTTCCATACTAGAAAGGAGTTTAGCTTGTAATGAATCCCAAAATTCAGGATCAGTTTTATTCGGGCCATATACATTACAGATTGTATATTTTGCCTGTCCAATTTTCACTTTAACTAGGACATACCTCCCCCCGGGGTCAGCCTCAGAGTGTAGAATCTCCGCTTGAATTTTTTTACCTATTAGTAATGCAACTCCCCTTTTCTTCCCTACACTCGGAGCCGCATATACTTCCTTTACCCAGGATGATTTTAACTTTAATGACTCTTCTAAATTTAAGTGAGTTTCCTGTATTAAACCAATATCTGCTGGGCTTTCCGCAGGTGTGATAAAATTGCCTTACGTTTAATGGGGGAAGAAATTCCCCCTACATTCCAGGATATGATTTTAAAGTTATCAGTTTTATACGCCATATATCTTTAAAAAAGAGAGGGAAAAGATTGGGAGACATGAGTGGAAGAAGAGAACCGATCGGCAAGAGAAAAAAAAAAAAAAAAAAAAAGGGGGGGAAACACAGGAAGGGAAAGAGAGAAGGAAAAAAAAAAAAAAAAAAAAAAAAAAGGGAAAACAAAAGGGGAGGGGGGGGGAGAAGGGAAAGAAAGAGAGAAGGTGGGGATTCCAATTCTTCATTTTTATAACTGCCATCGCCAAACTACTGGTTTCAGAAAATGCTAAGTTGTGGGTTATGTTTGTGTGTCTAGTGTCTTAAAAAGATTTTCAGCAACTTGGACATCATCAATCATATGTGTTATCCCCCTAATTACCACTTTCAGTTTGGAGGGATAGATCAGGACCGCCCTATACCCATGTTGGATGAATTTGGAGCAAATCGGAGCCATCTCCCTTCTCTTTAAAGCTGTATCTGCCGCAAAGTCCTGAAAAATCATAATTCTATTATCATCTATCGTAATAGGTTGGTTCTTACGAAAATATTGCAATAAAAGATCTTTATCTTTATAATTAAGTAATCTTACGATTATAGGTCGAGGTCTACTGCTGTTATTTCTGTCTAAACGTGGAGAACCTATTCTGTGGACTCTTTCGACTATAATCGATGGATGAGTAGAAGGGATTTTTAGAGCTTTAGTGAGAGTGTCAGATATAAAGGTATCCAGATTTTCAAATTTCTTACTTTCAGGGAGGCCTATTATTCTTAGATTATTTCGTCTGGACCGGTTTTCAAGGTCCTCTACCCTGTCCATCACTTTTTGTAGTTTTTTGGCTGAGGTCTCAATTTTGGTACTATGTATAGTGGCTTGATCTTCTAGATCCGATACCCTCTGCTCTACTTCTTGCAGCCTGCTCGAGAACTGCCTCACCTCATGAGTTAATGAGGAGATATCTTGCTTAATTTCAATTTTAAGTAAGTCAAATTTAGGGGCTAGAGCCTCTAAAATATTAGTCACCAGTATCTGCATATTAAAATTTTCTGGTATTGGTGTCACGTTAATGGGATTTATTTGTTCAACAACTGGGTCTGGCGTGTTCTTAAGTTTTCTGTCTCTATGCCTTCCTGCCATATTTGGGGAAGGGATTTTGGGGGAGTTAGAAAGGAATCTGTCCATGTATCGTGTGAATGTGAGTGAGATTTAGGTGCTACACAAGGTGGGAAAAAAAAAGGGGGGGAGGAGTATTGTGAGTGGTTAATTAGTTATAAGGGTAAGTGAGGTAGTGCTAGTGAGGTGAAAGTGAGGGAAAGGGAGTGTCTGGGGGCTCCAAGAGCCCAGGAGTGCTAGCGAGCTTAGGGCCCGATACTGTATCAATTGTGCTGGGTAACCCAGTAGATTAAACTATCATTGGTGTGAGCCAAAATAAAGAAAAAGAAAAAAAAAAAAAAAAAGTTTATTGCGATAACACAGACTTATTCCTCTTCAAACCCCCGAAGTCCAGGTCACGCTTCTACCAGTATTAATTTACTATATTATTGACCCTCTATTAGAATTAGCCAATAGGCGTGGTTTTTGACCAGGGCAGGCAATTATTCTTTCGAAAGAGAAAAGTGTGCAAACAATTTTAAAAATGTATTCTTCAGAGTCTCAGATGTATACTATCCATTTATAATGAGCCTAGTAATATTTAGTGTACCCCATTACTCTATTTTAAGCATGGTAGCAAGATAATTAAATTTTTAGTTATATCAGATTGTATTTGTAAAGCAATTAGGCTAGCTGCAAATTTTTCAATTTTGATCACAAGCAGAGTAGGTACAGAGGAGAAAAAAGGAAAAAGAGTAAGCTACAAAGACAAAACAAGACTCATACCTTCCGCTGACAATTAGAGGGAAACAAATTGACACCTCTGAGTTTTACCCTAGTTAGTAATAAATTACTATGACAATTAGGCTTGGCTTTAGATCAGTTATGTCTGTAACTTAAACTAGAAATAAATTTACTTGATTAGGGAAATATATGTCAGACAAGAGAGGAACTGTATGTAGGTTCCTGAAGTTAATTAAGTGTTCATAACTTTAATTTAAAACTCCCAGTCTCACTAAGAGCTACAAGCACTTATGTTCCCCTAAAAATGCCTTAGATAACTTATTCTCTATTATTCTGACTGCCCATGTAAAGTATAAGCATATGAAAAGCCAGAAAAAAAAAAAAAGGAGAAAAACAAAAAAATAACAAAAAAACAACGCAGTTAAAGTCACTACTATGAACCTGACAATATGGCCCAATAGCCTCTTACAAATGTATTGTAAGATTTTATATTTTGAGATTCTGTTAATAAGCCCAAGTCCATGGAGCATAGGAGAGTCAAAGATCTAACATCTCATATAATATGATATTAATTTTCAGCGTTGACTCTACTCCTTTAGCCCAAAAAAAAAAAAAAAAAAAAAGAGTTGTGGTTTTTAAACCAAGCAAGCCGTAATAGTCTTGGTGTGAAAAGATATAATATGTGAATGTAAGGCTAAATCCACCAGAGCCTTTATATAACAGTTCCAGCAGTAAAAAGAATGAATCTGCAAAGAGTCTCTTGTACAGAGTTAGAAAGCTTAATATTTTAGGCTCAATATGGCAGGTGTCCTTGCACCAAGACTGCAAGATAAATACTTATTAGCAGTTCTATGAATATTACATCAGTAAAGGCAGAGTTAGATATAGTAGTCCAGGGCAGGAAAGTCCTAGGAAAAGGTGCAGGAACTTGTAAGTCCACTCCTCAAGTATGCTTGAGCCACTCAGTGCTATTTAATGTTTAGATTGAAAAAAATGGGTGATTTGAGCGGCACCCCCATGTGTTATAAAACATTGTATCTTTTCCTCTTTAAATGTCCCAGACCATGGCCCTTTAAAGCCAGTGACCCCTTGCCTTTAAGAACCGTTGTACCCCTCTGAGCAGCTTGGCAGCCCCCTTCTTTACAGCCTCCAACAAAGTTGTACACAGTAGATACTTTACGATATCGACAAGAGCCCAAAGGCAAGAGAGACTCACCCCTCCTTATGCTATCAAGCCGCCTCTCTCCATCCGTGATGCTGGCTTCTTGTTCTCCAATCTCCACGGAGTACCTAGGACTGTAGGGGATCTACCCTCGGCACTCTCCGCTCCACAGGTCCAGACGCCAATCGCACGCTCAACGCCCCTCTCGCAGCACCGGTGGGAGGGGGGAGCGTGATGACGTAGCGGCGGTGAGAGAGCCACGCAGCGGCGGTGAGAGAGCCGCAGGATGCAACCGGAATGCCGGGTCTCCGATTCAGGACCGCGCAGAACTCCCTCCCGCGCAGCACCGGTGGGGGAGGGAGAAGAGCAAACTTCAGACAGGGTCCTCCCCAGGAAAACAGGTATGGATAGTATTCTGTGCTGCGGACTTGAAGTTAGTCTGGCGGGGCGGTAGACGCTAGGAGGGGGAGGACAGCTTGTGCACTAGATTGATCGGGCTTTGCCAGCGGGGTAGAAAATTTCACCAACGATAAAGGGGTAAGTGATCAGGGTGGCACTACTGTAGCTGAGTAGAACGCCAGGTTGCTTTCAATAAAGCACAGTCAAGATGGTGGCAGTCTGAATTGGACTTAAAACCCGTGGGTTGACAGACCACAGGGTTAGGTTCCAGAGTAGTTCTTCTTTTACTGGCCCAGAAGACAGCCCCAAGATTTGAGGCAAGGCGCGAAGGAATCAGCCGCCAGTGATTAGGGGTCTGGAGTAACGAGCTCAGAGCATGACATTTTAAGCAACTTTCTAATTTACTCCTATTATCAGAACATCCCATTTTAAACAACTTTCCAGTTTACTTCTATTATCAAATGTCCTTCATTCTTTTGGTATCATTTGTTGAAGGAGCAGCAAAGCACTATTGGTTCTAACTAAACACATGGGTGAGCCAATGACAATCGGTATATATATGCAGCCACCAATCAACAGCTAGAACCCAGGTTCTTTGATGCTCCTGAGCTTTCCTAGCTAAACATTTCAGGACAATAAGAGAAGGAAAATCAGAGAGGACATAGCTGGCATACAGTCTCAGTTGAATGAATTTGTGGACCATCCCAAATATAATAATTTGGATAAAGTGTTGAAAGATAGTGTTGATAAATTTAGATTGGAGCTTGATAATTTTAAACTCCGCAAATTTAATCGTGATAATGAGGATTATCTTAATAATAAAGTTTATATCTGGCAAACAAACACTAGAAACACTAGGCACAGGAGAAGGTGGGGTGGTAATAAACAGAAACATGGAGGTAAAGAGAAAAGAGTCACTTTCAGTGACTCAGAAGGTACTGATATTGAGCAGTCTGGCTGTTCTTCCAGGAGTGGTTCTAGTGACCAATCCGATGAGGAAGAACAGACTGTCAGATCCAAACAAAAGAGTAAGAATACACGTAGCAGATGGGACACCCCACCAACTAGGTCTGAGCCAGTAGTGACTAGAAATGCTAGTCAGAGAGATGAAATTCAAGACAACACAGATATTAGACGTAGAGAATTTTTAAGCGATAATGAGAGTGACACTCCAGCAAAGAATGTACAAACCAAATCATGTCTAAAGACTAACACCCAGTCCATTCAACACCCTTTAGGACAAGTGGGGATGGAAACAGAAGGGGGAGGAGGAAGAGGTCGAGGAAAAAAAAATCAAAGGGGTCGCAGGGGCAGAGAGCAACACAACAAGTACCAAATATAAAAATCATAAATCTTTCGAGGTTCACCCTCAATGCTGAGGAGTCTGTCTTGGGCTTAGGTCTGGGATTTGTGCCCAGTACAAACTTTAATGTCTTTGAGACAATTATAGATCTCAACCGTTTGATTAGAGATCTTACATTAAAGAAATATTTTTGGGGCCAAGACCAGGATAAGCCTGATGCCGACACACCAGCATTTATGGATGCTTGGGATGTCCAGAATAGAGTAAGTCCTATTATGGACATGATGAACTTCGAAGAAGCTTGGGATTACCTCACCCTTCATGACCTTAACCTTGAATCTCATACACAGAATAGCTTCTTAAAAACTACTCATGGTGGCTTTAAGCCACGTTCAGTCTTCTACCCCACGAAAGATAGGGGCCCCTTTTTAGAGGCCTTTCATCGTCGGGTGGAGGAGGATGTATTGACTTTGTCCAGATACCACAGTGCTGCCCCCCCCAAATCTGAGTCAAGCTCAGAAGCGAGCCCTTGATGCTCTGAGTAAAAGAGAGGATATAGTAATCAGGGCAGCAGATAAGGGGGGTAGCATTGCGGTGCTGGACAGAGAGGCTTACATAGGAGAAGCTGTGAGACAAATAACAGACGAAGAGGTTTACCTAGCTCTCCCCAGGGATCCCACGAGCATATTCAAACTCCAGTTTTTGGACTTGCTGGACGATGGTCTGTAGGAGGGGGTGATTGATCGGGACACATTTGATTATCTCTTTGTAGAATTTCCTGTCATTCCTATCTTCCATCACCTCCCCAAGGTACATAAATCCTTGGAGGAGGTGAGAGGAAGACCTATCGTCTCGGGGATAGGTTCCCTTTTTGAGAAAATGTCAGGTTGGATTGAGTCCCTCCTGCGGCCCATCGTACATCAAATGCCATCCTACCTAAAAGATACCACCCATTTATTGACCTGCCTGCATCAAGTGACCTGGGACGTTGAGTGCTCTTGGCTCACTGTAGATGTAGTGGGCCTTTATTCCTGTATTCCCCACTTTTATGGATTTGTATAGTAATTATGACCCCAAATTAAAAAGTTTTATTCTGAAGACCTTGGAATTTCTTTTGGGCCATAATTATTTCAAGTTTGGTGATTCTTTTTTTCTCCAAAGGCGTGGGACCGCCATGGGGGCCAAATTTGCCCCAGCCTACGCAAACATCTTTATGGGCTGGTGGGAAAGGACCCACATCTTTGGAGAACAAAATCCCTTCAGGCACTTGATAAGATCATATAAACGATACATAGATGATCTTTTGTTCATTTGGCTGGGAACCAAATTAGAAATGGAGAATTTTGTAGCTTATTTGAATCACAACAGTGTCAATCTACATTTTACGTCTAACTTTGAAATGACGGTAATGCCTTATTTAGATTTGTATTTGATGGGTGATCCTATTAGTCATAAAATTACGACAACACTCTATAGGAAACCGATTGCATCAAATACCATTCTACATGCCAAGTCTTGTCACCCCAAACACACTGGCTTTGGGGTGGCAAAAGGGCAATTTATAAGGCTAAAAAGGAATTGTTCATCTAATGAGAATTTCTTAAAAGAATCAGATATGTTGAAAACACAGCTTTATGAAAGGGGATATTTCTCAAAAGTGGTAAACAGAGCCTTCTTAGAGGTCAGTAGATTAGACAGATCACAGATGTTACAACATAAACACAGACAACAGAATGATAGATTTGATCATAAAAAAACTAAGTTTATCACCAATTATAGCCCACAATTTGGGGAAATCTGCAAAATCATTAACAAACATCTCCCAGTTCTAACAGGAGAAGACAGTTTAAAGGATCTACAGGGAGTGCAGAATTATTAGGCAAGTTGTATTTTTGAGGATTAATTTTATTATTGAACAACAACCATGTTCTCAATGAACCCAAAAAACTCATTTATATCAAAGCTGAATATTTTTGGAAGTAGTTTTTAGTTTGTTTTTAGTTTTAGCTATTTTAGGGGGATATCTGTGTGTGCAGGTGACTATTACTGTGCATAATTATTAGGCAACTTAACAAAAAACAAATATATACCCATTTCAATTATTTATTTTTACCAGTGAAACCAATATAACATCTCAACATTCACAAATATACATTTCTGACATTCAAAAACCAAACAAAAACAAATCAGTGACCAATATAGCCACCTTTCTTTGCAAGGACACTCAAAAGCCTGCCATCCATGGATTCAGTGTTTTGATCTGTTCACCATCAACATTGCGTGCAGCAGCAACCACAGCCTCCCAGACACTGTTCAGAGAGGTGTACTGTTTTCCCTCCTTGTAAATCTCACATTTGATGATGGACCACAGGTTCTCAATGGGGTTCAGATCAGGTGAACAAGGAGGCCATGTCATTAGATTTTCTTCTTTTATACCCTTTCTTGCCAGCCACGCTGTGGAGTACTTGGACACGTGTGATGGAGCATTGTCCTGCATGAAAATCATGTTTTTCTTGAAGGATGCAGACTTCTTCCTGTACCACTGCTTGAAGAAGGTGTCTTCCAGAAACTGGCAGTAGGACTGGGAGTTGAGCTTGACTCCATCCTCAACCCGAAAAGGCCCCACAAGCTCATCTTTGATGATACCAGCCCAAACCAGTACTCCACCTCCACCTTGCTGGCGTCTGAGTCGGACTGGAGCTCTCTGCCCTTTAACAATCCAGCCACGGGCCCATCCATCTGGCCCATCAAGACTCACTCTCATTTCATCAGTCCATAAAACCTTAGAAAAATCAGTCTTGAGATATTTCTTGGCCCAGTCTTGACATTTCAGCTTGTGTGTCTTGTTCAGTGGTGGTCGTCTTTCAGCCTTTCTTACCTTGGCCATGTCTCTGAGTATTGCACACCTTGTGCTTTTGGGCACTCCAGTGATGTTGCAGCTCTGAAATATGGCCAAACTGGTGGCAAGTGGCATCTTGGCAGCTGCACGCTTGACTTTTCTCAGTTCATGGGCAGTTATTTTGCGCCTTGGTTTTTCCACACGCTTCTTGCGACCCTGTTGACTATTTTGAATGAAACGCTTGATTGTTCGATGATCACGCTTCAGAAGCTTTGCAATTTTAAGAGTGCTGCATCCCTCTGCAAGATATCTCACTATTTTTGACTTTTCTGAGCCTGTCAAGTCCTTCTTTTGACCCATTTTGCCAAAGGAAAGGAAGTTGCCTAATAATTATGCACACCTGATATAGGGTGTTGATGTCATTAGACCACACCCCTTCTCATTACAGAGATGCACATCACCTAATATGCTTAATTGGTAGTAGGCTTTCGAGCCTATACAGCTTGGAGTAAGACAACATGCATAAAGAGGATGATGTGGTCAAAATACTAATTTGCCTAATAATTCTGCACTCCCTGTAATTAAAGATGGGATAAATTTTATATCAAGGAAGGGACTCACTATAGGCAATATAGTAGCCCCTAGCCTATTAAGAAAGGAAGCAAGTACAGGTAGTAGCTGGCTCACAACAAAAGGACATTACAAGTGTCATTTTCATAATTGTATAGCCTGCCGTCATGCAAATATTACAGACAGGTTCCAATCTAAACAAAGAGTTTTCCTTTCATCTAGCTGCACAAACTGTCGCACTAAGGCCTAGATTTAGAGTTGGGCGGTAGCCGTCAAAACCAGCGTTAGAGGCTCCTAACGCTGGTTTTGGGCTACCGCTGGTATTCAGTCAGGAAAGGGTCTAACGCTCACTTTCCAGCCGCAACTTTTCCATACCGCAGATCCCCTAACGTCAATTGCGTATCCTATCTTTTCAATGGGATCTTTCTAACGCCGGTATTTAGAGTCGTGTCTGAAGTGAGCGTTAGAAATCCAACGACAAAACTCCAGCCGCAGAAAAAAGTCAGTAGTTAAGAGCTTTCTGGGCTAACGCCGGTTTATAAAGCTCTTAACTACTGTGCTCTACAGTACACTAACACCCATAAACTACCTATGTACCCCTAAACCGAGGTCCCCCCACATCGCCGCAACTCTATTAAAAAATTTTAACCCCTAATCTGCCGACCGCACGCCGCTGCCACCTACATTATCCCTATGAACCCCTAATCTGCTGCCCCTAACACCGCCGACCCCTATATTATATTTATTAACCCCTAATCTGCCGCCCCCGCTATCGCTGACCCCTGCATATTATTATTATCTTCTGCTCCGTACACCACTGCCACCTACATTATAGCTATGTACCCCTAATCTGCTGCGCCTAACACCGCCGACCCCTATATTATATTTATTAACCCCTAATCTGCCCCCCTCAACGTCGCCTCCACCTGCCTACACTTATTAACCCCTAATCTGCCGAGCGGACCGCACCGCTACTATAATAAAGTTATTAACCCCTAATCCGCCTCACTCCCGCCTCAATAACCCTATAATAAATAGTATTAACCCCTAATCTGCCCTCCCTAACATCGCCGACACCTAACTTCAATTATTAACCCCCTAATCTGCCGATCGGAGCTCACTGCTACTCTAATAATTTTTTTAACCCCTAAAGCTAATTCTAACCCTAACCCTAACACCCCCCTAAGTTAAATAAAATTTTATTCTAACGAAATAAATTAACTCTTATTAAATAAATTATTCCTATTTAAAGCTAAATACTTACCTGTAAAATAAACCCTAATATAGCTACAATATAAATTATAATTATATTGTAGCTATTTTAGGATTAATATTTATTTTACAAGCAACTTTGTATTTATTTTAACCAGGTACAAGCTAAAATAGTTAAAATAATTACAAAGTTACCTGTAAAATAAATCCAAACCTAAGTTACAATTAAATCTAACACTACACTATCAATAAATTAATTAAATACAATACCTACAATTATCTACAATTAAACCTAACACTACACTATCAATAAATTAATTAAATACAATACCTACAAATAAATACAATTAAATAAACTAACTAAAGTACAAAAAAATAAAAAAGAACTAAGCTACAAAAAATTAAAAAATATTTACAAACATTAGAAAAATATTACAACAATTTTAAACTAATTACACCTACTCTAAGCCCCCTAATAAAATAACAAAGCCTCCAAAATAAAAAAATGCCCTACCCTATTCTAAATTAAAAAAGATCAAAGCTCTTTTACCTTACCAGCCCTGAAAAGGGCCCTTTGCGGGGCATGGCCCAAAGAATTCAGCTCTTTTGCCTGTAAAATAAACACATACAATACCCCCCAACATTACAACCCACCACCCACATACCCCTAATCTAACCCAAACCCCCCTTAAATAAACCTAACACTAAGCCCCTGAAGATCTCCCTACCTTGTCTTCACCTCACCGGGTTCACGATCGGTCCAGAAGAGGGTCCGAAGTCTTGATCCAAGCGGCGGCTGAAGAACTCCATCATCGGGCTGAAGTCGGAAGTCCATCATCGGGATGAAGTCTTCTATCAAGCCGCATCTTCAATCTTTCTTCCGGAGCGGAGCCATCTTCTTCCAAGCCGACGCGGAACATCCTCTTCAAGCGACGCCTACTCGCCGAATGACGGTTCCTTTAAATGACGTCATCCAAGATGGTGTCCCTCGAATTCTGATTGGCTGATAGGATTCTATCAGCCAATCGGAAGGTAGGAATATTCTGATTGGCTGATGGAATCAGCCAATCAGATTCAAGTTCAATCCGATTGGCTGATTGGATCAGCCAATCAGATTGAGCTTGCATTCTATTTGCTGTTCCGATCAGCCAATGCGAGCTCAATCTGATTGGCTGATTGGATCAGCCAATCGGATTGAACTTGAATATGATTGGCTGATTCCATCAGCCAATCAGAATATTCCTACCTTCCGATTGGCTGATAGAATCCTATCAGCCAATCGGAATTCGAGGGACGCCATCTTGGATGACGTAATTTAAAGGAACCGTCATTCGGCGAGTAGGCGTCGCTTGAAGAGGATGTTCTGCGTCGGAAGAAAGAAGAAAGAAGATTGAAGATGCGGCTTGATAGAAGACTTCATCCCGATGATGGACTTCCGACTTCAGCCCGATGATGGAGTTCTTCAGCCGCCGCTTGGATCAAGACTTCGGGCCCTCTTCTGGACCGATCGGTGAACCCGGTGAGGTGAAGACAAGGTAGGGAGATCTTCAGGGGCTTAGTGTTAGGTTTATTTAAGGGGGTTTGGGTTAGATTAGGGGTATGTGGGTGGTGGGTTGTAATGTTGGGGGGGGGGGGTATTGTATGTGTTTATTTTACAGGCAAAAGAGCTGAATTCTTTGGGGCATGCCCCGCAAAGGGCCCTTTTCAGGGCTGGTAAGGTAAAAGAGCTTTGAACTTTTTTAATTTAGAATAGGGTAGGGCATTTTTTTATTTTGGGGGGCTTTGTTATTTTATTAGGGGGCTTAGAGTAGGTGTAATTAGTTTAAAATTGTTGTAATATTTTTCTAATGTTTGTAAAAATTTTTTATTTTTTGTAACTTAGTTCTTTTTTATTTTTTGTACTTTAGTTAGTTTATTTAATTGTATTTATTTGTAGGTATTTTATTTAATTAATTTATTGATAGTGTAGTGTTAGGTTTAATTGTAGATAATTGAAGGTATTTTATTTAATTAATTTATTGATAGTGTAGTGTTAGGTTTAATTGTAACTTAGGTTAGGATTTATTTTACAGGTAATTTTGTAATTATTTTAACTATTTTAGCTATTAAATAGTTATTAACTATTTAATAGCTATTGTACCTGGTTAAAATAAATACAAAGTTGCCTGTAAAATAAATATTAATCCTAAAATAGCTATAATATAATTATAATTTATATTGTAGCTATATTAGGGTTTATTTTACAGGTAAGTATTTAGCTTTAAATAGGAATAATTTATTTAATAAGAGTTAATTTATTTCATTAGAATAAAATTATATTTAACTTAGGGGGGTGTTAGTGTTAGACTTAGCTTTAGGGGTTAATCCATTTATTACAGTAGCGGCGAGATTCGGTCGGCAGATTAGGGGTTAATAATTGAAGTTAGGTGTCAGTGATGTTAGGGAGGGCAGATTAGGGGTTAATAAGTGTAGGCAGGTGGAGGCGACGTTGAGGGGGGCAGATTAGGGGTTAATAAATATAATATAGGGGTCGGCGGTGTTAGGGGCAGCAGATTAGGGGTACATAGGGATAATGTAGGTAGCGGCGGTGTACGAAGCGGCAGATTAGGGGTTAATAATAATATGCAGGTGTTAGCGATAGCGGCAGATTAGGGGTTAATAAGTGTAAGGTTAGGGGTGTTTAGACTCGGGGTACATGTTAGAGTGTTAGGTGCAGACGTAGGAAGTGTTTCCCCATAGACAAAAATGGGGCTGCGTTAAGAGCTGAACGCTGCTTTTTTGCAGGTGTTAGGTTTTTTTCAGCTCAAAATGCCCCATTGTCCGTAAGCACCGCTGGTATCTAGAGTTGCAGTGGCGTTAAATTATGCTCTACGCTCCCTTTTTGGAGCCTAACGCAGTGAAAACCCAGCCATTCTGTGAACTCTAAATACCAGCGGTATTTAAAAGGTGCGGGAGAAAAAAAGCATGAGTAGCTAACGCACCCCTTTGGCCGCCAAACTCTAAATCTAGCCGTAAGTATGTTATTTACTTGGCTGAGTGTACACAATGTGAGAAGCAATACGTGGGGTGCTCTACACGTGAAGCACGCTCACGTATTCAAGAACATCTGAACAACATTGATAAGGATATCGATGTGTCAGATTTAGCACACCATTTCATTTATGAGCACAATAAATCTGTAATCTCCTTTAGATGGCAGGTTATTGAAAGCATTTCACATACCCCTAGAGGTGGTGACAGACTGCATAGATTATTACACAGAGAAGCATTCTGGATATTCACTTTAAAAACAAGACGCCAAAAGGGCTTCAATGCAGTAGGGGATATTATAAACCACTGGCAATATAAATAGTGGATAGCTGGTTTAACCAGAACTGTCCTCAGGAGGTGTTCTCTTTACTAAATTAATTAAGTAATACAGAGGTTTATTTTTTTCCCTTTCTGCTTAGTGTATAAGTTAAAGGATTTTACACTTTGCTATGCTGTATGTAACACACACATTCAAACTTTGTAATATTGGCTGTTTTTATATGCTGGCGATAGTCCTCTTTGAGGATTTAACATTAGCACTCTCTGTATTAGCTTATTGACTAGCATCTGAATTTCAATGATGTACCAATATATATACATATTTTTTGGATTATATCTATTCAATTATTATACTAGACAGGTGTATACTCTATGTGTTATATCCTGGTGGTCAAAGGTTGAAATGAATGACTGAAATCAAGAAGAATGCAATAAATATGGTTCTCTGTTGTAAATAAAGTAATTGCTCCATATTTCGTCCATAATATTCTTAAACTCCCCAGAGTCATCAACTGGGTAAAGCATTGTTATTTACTTACCCTGGTTACATCAACTGTAGGCTAACAAGTTAAGAGAGTATGCACTATTTGAGGCAGTGGAAATGACAAGTGCCAACACACAAGGATCAGGAGTATCCTGGAAAAAGACAGCTGAAGTGCAGGATCCATCTACACAACACTGGGAATGCGTTGAACAGTGAACAACACAGAAAGTTTAAACACTGCAAGAGAGAGGAGATGCAGACTTGGTATTGAACAGCTTCCGATGTACAAAGCGAGTTTTAATCTGCAACCCTTCTTACCAGTACATACCAAGGGTAAATAATACTGTGCACGCCGCATGCTCTAAGAAATTCCTCAGGCATCATTGCACTTCATCTGAAGTCATAGCATGATGACAGAACCCACCTGATCTTCCCCACACTGGGAACAGTTTCAAAGCACCATAAACAGGATTGAAAAGGCTCAACCAAGCAATATGCCCAGGGATCTCCAACTATGCTATATTGCAAAGATTGCAGAATCAATCTAGAGACTGCAGAACAAAAAAAAGAAGCTACTGGATGGAGAAGTTCCTAGTCCTGTCCACCAGTACAATGATAGAGAAAATAGTGGTCAGTGATGTACACACACCCTTTTATTACCCAGGGAGCGCCTGGGATATAGATTTTTTGAGTTTAAATGTCCCTTCTGTAAAAGTTTTATACAATCATAGAAAGAGTAACCCTAAATGCATCTAAGTCTGATATATATACAGGGAGTGCAGAATTATTAGGCAAATGAGTATTTTGACCACATCATCCTCTTTATGCATGTTGTCTTACTCCAAGCTGTATTGGCTCGAAAGCCTACTACCAATTAAGCATATTAGGTGATGTGCATCTCTGTAATGAGAAGGGGTGTGGTCTAATGACATCAACACCCTATATCAGGTGTGCATAATTATTAGGCAACTTCCTTTCCTTTGGCAAAATGGGTCAAAAGAAGGACTTGACAGGCTCAGAAAAGTCAAAAATAGTGAGATATCTTGCAGAGGGATGCAGCACTCTTAAAATTGCAAAGCTTCTGAAGCGTGATCATCGAACAATCAAGCGTTTCATTCAAAATAGTCAACAGGGTCGCAAGAAGCGTGTGGAAAAACCAAGGCGCAAAATAACTGCCCATAAACTGAGAAACGTCAAGCGTGCAGCTGCCAAGATGCCACTTGCCACCAGTTTGGCCATATTTCAGAGCTGCAACATCACTGGAGTGCCCAAAAGCACAAGGTGTGCAATACTCAGAGACATGGCCAAGGTAAGAAAGGCTGAAAGACGACCACCACTGAACAAGACACACAAGCTGAAACGTCAAGACTGGGCCAAGAAATATCTCAAGACTGATTTTTCTAAGGTTTTATGGACTGATGAAATGAGAGTGAGTCTTGATGGGCCAGATGGATGGGCCTGTGGCTGGATTGGTAAAGGGCAGAGAGCTCCAGTCCGACTCAGACGCCAGCAAGGTGGAGGTGGAGTACTGGTTTGGGCTGGTATCATCAAAGATGAGCTTGTGGGGCCTTTTCGGGTTGAGGATGGAGTCATGCTCAACTCCCAGTCCTACTGCCAGTTTCTGGAAGACACCTTCTTCAAGCAGTGGTACAGGAAGAAGTCTGCATCCTTCAAGAAAAACATGATTTTCATGCAGGTCAATGCTCCATCACACGCGTCCAAGTATTCCACAGCGTGGCTGGCAAGAAAGGGTATAAAAGAAGAAAATCTAATGACATGGCCTCCTTGTTCACCTGATCTGAACCCCATTGAGAACCTGTGGTCCATCATCAAATGTGAGATTTACAAGGAGGGAAAACAGTACACCTCTCTGAACAGTGTCTGGGAGGCTGTGGTTGCTGCTGCACGCAATGTTGATGGTGAACAGATCAAAACACTGAATCCATGGATGGCAAGCTTTTGAGTGTCCTTGCAAAGAAAGGTGGCTATATTGGTCACTGATTTGTTTTTGTTTTGTTTTTGAATGTCAGAAATGTATATTTGTGAATGTTGAGATGTTATATTGGTTTCACTGGTAAAAATAAATAATTGAAATGGGTATATATTTGTTTTTTGTTAAGTTGCCTAATAATTATGCACAGTAATAGTCACCTGCACACACAGATATCCCCCTAAAATAGCTATAACTAAAAACAAACTAAAAACTACTTCCAAAACTATTCAGCTTTGATATTAATGAGTTTTTTGGGTTCACTGAGAACATGGTTGTTGTTCAATAATAAAATTAATCCTCAAAAATACAACTTGCCTAATAATTCTGCACTCCCTGTATATATATATATATATTTATATACACACACACACACACACACACATACATATACACACACACATATATACACACACTGTAAAATTAAATAAAATTAGATAAATATAAAAGACATTGTATTAACAAATTAAATAACAATTGATATATAGATGTATTTCTTTGCTTACACTTGTAAGTAGCTGCTTGAGATGAATATTTAGTGATGGTCCAACAACAGCACTTAATTGCACCAAAGCATTCATGCCTCTTTCGAAAACTTCTCCATCAACATGTGCCTAAAATAAATTAAAAGAATTACAATAGTGGAAAAAAAATATTTATAAATGCAAGAACTGCCATTATCATCTAAGAAAAACAGTACTCAAAGAAAATAGGGTAAGGGAAAGCTGCTTAAATTGAATCATATACTGCTTATATGGACAACCCCCACAACCTTAAACTAAAATTAATTTATTCAGGGTAGAAACATAACAAACAACTGTTATACATTCTTAGATACTCTATTTTAGGCATGACAAAGTAAACAAAGGCTATATTTAAAAATTAAAGAAATACAGTATAGTAATCTGAAAATTAGCCATTATAAACGTAAAGAACAGTTTAATTTCTGTATACATTTCATATTACTTATAATTTACATTATAGCAATGTATTTGTAGGTAAATGTTTATTAATGCCTATAATTACCAGGGAATGAAAATAAATCCTTAAAAACAAAACAAAAATAGTAATTAAAAAAATATTAATTAATATTAAATAATTAATATCACAATAACAAAAATATATACACATAGATTAAAAAAATATAACAATGTCAAAGAAGTGCAAAGTCTTTTCATTTCCAGTGCAAAAAATAAAAAAAGTCTTAAGAGTCTCTCACACAATTATGTGTTGCTGTAATTTATCCTTTTATAGAGTGCTCACATAAAGTGTAATATGTAATTCTCTTATGATCCACTTGGGGGGTGCGATCAGTGCTGAAATGGTTTATTGTGAATCAAAAAAACAAATTATGCTTACCTGATAATTTTCTTTTCTTCAGATGGAAAGAGTCCACAACTGCATTCATTACTTTTGGGAATTTAGAACCTGGCCACCAGGAGGAGGCAAAGACCCACCAGCCAAAGGCTTAAATACTCCTCCCACTTCCCTCATCCTCCAGTCATTCTGCCGAGGAACAAGGAACAGTAGAAGAAACATCAGGGTGAAAAGGTGCCAAGAATAACAGATGCCCCACAGAAAAAATATGGGCGGGGAGCTGTGGACTCTTTCCATCTGAAGAAAAGAAAATTATCAGGTAAGCATAATTTAAGTTTTACTTTTGGGAAAACAATACCCAAGCTATAGAGGACACTGAATGCAAAAACGGGAGGGTACAAGAGGTGGCCCATTCTGAGGACACCTGGTCTGAAAACCCCTACCCAACAAAATCCCGCTTTGTCCGAAGCCGAGAACAACTTTGAAAAAAAAAAGGAAAAGGCCCAAGGACACTGACCCTCAGCTAGTCCACAGCCTTGTTAGAGAGCGCGGGAACTAGACTCGACTGAGTCAACAGCCTCTAAGAGACACCGTCCCCAGCAGTCGGTCTCCAAACAACACACCCCTTACTAAAGAAAGGGAACAAACTACCATATTCTTCCACAAAGAAGAAAAGGCACGGAGAAAACATGACTGTACTTGTAAAGCGCGGCTAATCCCCCTTAAGGGACTCAAGACGCTGCTTATTTTATCAACCTCGAAAGGAGGAAAGGCTGAGTAGACCTCGCCAGGGATCGAACTTGCAACCCTTGGTTTGCTACAGTGCAGGGTATGCTGAGCTAGCTTCCAGCTAGCATAAGGAACTCCAGAGAAAAAACCTAAAAAGGGCACAACAAGTCCTAAACAAAAACACAGAGCAAAAACCCGAGATACCGGGTGAGGTTAACAGAGACCCAACCAGTCTCATAGAAACAAGGGGAGGCAACGCCCAGACCCCAGGAATACAGAAACCGCGGGATAAGGCCGGGAGTCTGAAACAGAGAGAGGATCTTCCCCTAACACAATGCAACCACACTCTAGAAAGCAACTGAGGACGAAGGTCCCCAAGTCGCAAAAAGGTATCTCAGAATACCGAAATATTCAGAACGAAACCTCGTGCAGCAAGCTCATATAGGTCTGACGAACAACACCTGAAGCAAAAACACTGCACGCTGCAGCCATCTAAAAATGAAACTTAAATACTTGCAGGGCAAGTAGAAAGCAGCTGAAGATAGGATCCTTCAGATTGCTAAGTATCCACTAACCAGCGGATAACGTCGCAGCCTGAAACCAAGGGCCCCAGCACTGTCAAGGCCACATAGAGTCTCCCCCGATGATGGAGGGATAAAGAACAGTCAGACAGACTTTTGTAAACAGAGCGAACAAAATCCTGAGTATCAATTCCAGAGAGGAAATTTCTCGAAGGAAACATCACACCACAACATGAGCTTTAAACCAAATAAAAATCATCCTCACCGGATGAAAATAAAAGCTAAGGCAATCCGTAGGTTATCGCCAAAGAAGAACGGACAGACCCGCAGGACCAGCCCAACAGGGGTCTGAGACTTCCAAGCTCAGAACTGGAAAAGGATACACAAATAACAAAGACTATAAGATTACTTCATCCCCTTATGTCTATGTATGCAATCCAGTCAAAGAGTAAGACTGAGAATCCCCAAACCCATTAAGAGTGGGATCCTCCAGCAACGCCAAAAAACATAATTTATGCTTACCTGATAAATTCCTTTCTTCTGTAGTGTGATCAGTCCACGGGTCATCATTACTTCTGGGATATTACTCCTCCCCAACAGGAAGTGCAAGAGGATTCACCCAGCAGAGCTGCATATAGCTCCTCCCCTCTACGTCACTCCCAGTCATTCGACCAAGGACCAACGAGAAAGGAAAAGCCAAGGGTGAAGTGGTGACTGGAGTATAAATTAAAAAATATTTACCTGCCTTAAAAACAGGGCGGGCCGTGGACTGATCACACTACAGAAGAAAGGAATTTATCAGGTAAGCATAAATTATGTTTTCTTCTGTTAAGTGTGATCAGTCCACGGGTCATCATTACTTCTGGGATACCAATACCAAAGCAAAAGTACACGGATGACGGGAGGGATAGGCAGGCTCTTTATACAGAAGGAACCACTGCCTGAAGAACCTTTCTCCCAAAAATAGCCTCCGATGAAGCAAAAGTGTCAAATTTGTAAAATTTGGAAAAAGTATGAAGCGAAGACCAAGTTGCAGCCTTGCAAATCTGTTCAACAGAGGCCTCATTCTTGAAGGCCCAAGTGGAAGCCACAGCTCTAGTAGAATGAGCTGTAATTCTTTCAGGAGGCTGCTGTCCAGCAGTCTCATAAGCTAAACGAATTATGCTACGAAGCCAAAAAGAAAGAGAGGTAGCGGAAGCTTTTTGACCTCTCCTCTGCCCAGAGTAAATGACAAACAGAGAAGACGTTTGTCGAAATTCCTTAGTTGCCTGTAAGTAAAATTTTAGAGCACGGACTACATCCAGGTTGTGCAGTAGACGTTCCTTCTTTGAAGAAGGATTTGGGCATAAAGAAGGAACAACAATCTCTTGATTGATATTCCTGTTAGTAACTACCTTAGGTAAGAACCCAGGTTTAGTACGCAGGACAACCTTATCCGAATGAAAAATCAAATAAGGAGAATCACAATGTAAGGCTGATAATTCAGAGACTCTTCGAGCCGAGGAAATAGCCATTAAAAATAGAACTTTCCAAGATAACAACTTTATATCAATGGAATGAAGGGGTTCAAACGGAACACCCTGTAAAACATTAAGAACAAGGTTTAAACTCCATGGTGGAGCAACAGTTTTAAACACAGGCTTAATCCTGGCCAAAGCCTGACAAAAAGCCTGGACGTCAGGAACTTCTGACAGACGTTTGTGTAACAGAATGGACAGAGCTGAGATCTGTCCCTTTAATGAACTAGCAGATAAACCCTTTTCTAAACCTTCTTGTAGAAAAGACAATATCCTAGGAATCCTAACCTTACTCCAAGAGTAACCTTTGGATTCACACCAATATAGGTATTTACGCCATATCTTATGGTAAATCTTTCTGGTAACAGGTTTCCTAGCCTGTATTAAGGTATCAATAACTGACTCAGAAAACCCACGTCTTGATAAAATCAAGCGTTCAATTTCCAAGCAGTCAGCTTCAGAGAAGTTAGATTTTGATGTTTGAAGGGACCCTGTATCAGAAGGTCCTGTTTCAGAGGTAGAGACCAAGGTGGACAGGATGACATGTCCACCAGGTCTGCATACCAAGTCCTGCGTGGCCACGCAGGTGCTATTAGAATCACTGATGCTCTCTCTTGTTTGATTCTGGCAATCAATCGAGGAAGCAACGGGAAGGGTGGAAACACGTAAGCCATCCTGAAGTCCCAAGGTGCTGTCAGAGCATCTATCAGGACTGCTCCTGGATCCCTGGATCTGGACCCGTAACGAGGAAGCTTGGCGTTCTGTCGAGACGCCATGAGATCTATCTCTGGTTTGCCCCAACGTCGAAGTATTTGGGCAAAGACCTCCGGATGAAGTTCCCACTCCCCCGGATGAAAAGTCTGACGACTTAAGAAATCCGCCTCCCAGTTCTCCACTCCCGGGATGTGGATTGCTGACAGGTGGCAAGAGTGAGACTCTGCCCAGCGAATTATCTTTGATACTTCCATCATAGCTAGGGAGCTTCTTGTCCCTCCCTGATGGTTGATGTAAGCTACAGTCGTGATGTTGTCCGACTGAAACCTGATGAACCCCCGAGTTGTCAACTGGGGCCAAGCCAGGAGGGCATTGAGAACTGCTCTCAATTCCAGAATGTTTATTGGCAGGAGACTCTCCTCCTGACTCCATTGTCCCTGAGCCTTCAGAGAATTCCAGACGGCACCCCAACCTAGAAGGCTGGCGTCTGTTGTTACAATTGTCCAGTCTGGTCTGCTGAATGGCATCCCCCTGGACAGATGTGGCCGAGAAAGCCACCATAGAAGAGAATTTCTGGTCTCTTGATCCAGATTCAGAGAAGGGGATAAGTCTGAGTAATCCCCATTCCACTGACTTAGCATGCACAGTTGCAGTGGTCTGAGGTGTAAGCGTGCAAAGGGTACTATGTCCATTGCCGCTACCATTAAGCCGATTACCTCCATGCATTGAGCCACTGACGGGTGTTGAATGGAATGAAGGGTGCGGCAAGCACTTTGAAGTCTTGTTAGCCTGTCCTCTGTCAGGTAAATCTTCATTTCTACAGAATCTATAAGAGTCCCCAGGAAGGGAACTCTTGTGAGTGGAACGAGTGAACTTTTCTTTTCGTTCACCTTCCATCCATGTGACCTTAGAAATGCCAGCACTAACTCTGTATGAGACTTGGCAGTTTGAAAGCTTGAAGCTTGTATCAGAATGTCGTCTAGGTATGGAGCTACCGAGATTCCCCGCGGTCTTAGTACCGCCAGAAGAGCACCCAGAACCTTTGTGAAGATTCTTGGAGCTGTAGCCAATCCGAATGGAAGAGCCACAAACTGGTAATGCCTGTCTAGGAAGGCAAACCTTAGGTACCGATAATGATCTTTGTGAATCGGTATGTGAAGGTAAGCATCTTTTAAATCTACAGTGGTCATGTACTGACCCTCTTGGATCATAGGTAAAATTGTCCGAATAGTCTCCATCTTGAACGATGGAACTCTTAGGAATTTGTTTAGGATCTTTAAGTCCAGGATTGGTCTGAAAGTTCCCTCTTTTTTGGGAACCACAAACAGATTTGAGTAAAACCCCTGTCCCTGTTCCGATCGTGGAACTGGATGGATTACTCCCATTAACAAGAGCTCTTGTACGCAGCGTAGAAACGCCTCTTTCTTTGTCTGAATTGTTGACAATCTTGACAGATGAAATCTCTCTCTTGGAGGAGAGTATTTGAAGTCCAGAAGTATCCCTGAGATATTATCTCTAGCGCCCAGGGATCCTGAACATCTCTTGCCCAAGCCTGGGCGAAGAGAGAAAGTCTGCCCCCCACTAGATCCGATCCCGGATCGGGGGCCCTCAATTCATGCTGTTTTAGGGGCAGCAGCAGGTTTCCTAGTCTGCTTGCCCTTGTTCCAGGACTGGTTAGGTTTCCAGCCTTGTCTGTAGCGAGCAACAGCTCCTTCCTGTTTTGGTGCAGAGGAAGTTGATGCTGCTCCTGCTTTGAAATTACGAAAGGAACGAAAATTAGACTGTCTAGTCTTGGCTTTGGCTTTGTCCTGAGGCAGGGCATGGCCTTTACCTCCTGTAATGTCAGCGATAATCTCTTTCAACCCGGGCCCGAATAAGGTCTGCCCTTTGAAAGGTATATTAAGCAATTTAGACTTAGAAGTAACATCAGCTGACCAGGATTTTAGCCACAGCGCCCTGCGTGCCTGAATGGCGAATCCTGAATTCTTCGCCGTAAGTTTAGTAAGATGTACTACGGCCTCCGAAATGAATGAATTAGCTAGTTTAAGGACTCTAAGCCTGTCCGTAATGTCGTCCAGAGTAGCTGAACCAATGTTCTCTTCCAGAGACTCAATCCAGAATGCCGCTGCAGCCGTGATCGGCGCAATGCATGCAAGGGGTTGCAATATAAAACCTTGTTGAACAAACATTTTCTTAAGGTAACCCTCTAACTTTTTATCCATTGGATCTGAAAAAGCACAGCTATCCTCCACCGGGATAGTGGTACGCTTAGCTAAGGTAGAAACTGCTCCCTCCACCTTAGGGACCGTTTGCCATAAGTCCCTTGTGGTGGCGTCTATTGGAAACATTTTTCTAAATATCGGAGGGGGTGAGAACGGCACACCGGGTCTATCCCACTCCTTAGTAACAATTTCAGTAAGTCTCTTAGGTATAGGAAAAACCTCAGTACTCGTCGGTACCGCACAATATTTATCCAACCTACACATTTTCTCTGGTATTGCAACTGTGTTACAATCATTCAGAGCCGCTAACACCTCCCCCTAGTAATACACGGAGGTTTTCCAGTTTAAATTTAAAATTTGAAATATCTGAATCCAGTCTGTTTGGATCAGAACCGTCACCCACAGAATGAAGTTCTCCGTCCTCATGTTCTGCCACCTGTGACGCAGTGTCTGACATGGCCCTAATATTATCAGCACACTCTGTTCTCACCCCAGAGTGATCACGCTTGCCTCTTAGTTCTGGTAATTTAGCCAAAACCTCAGTCATAACAGTAGCCATATCCTGTAATGTGATTTGTAATGGCCGCCCAGATGTACTCGGCGCTACAATATCACGCACCTCCCTCTGAGCGGGAGATGTAGGTACTGACACGTGAGGCGAGTTAGTCGGCATAACTCTCCCCTCGTTGTTTGGTGAAATTTGTTCAATTTGTACAGATTGACTTTTATTTAAAGTAGCATCAATACAGTTAGTACATAAATTTCTATTGGGCTCCACTTTGGCATTGCAACAAATGACACAGGTATCATCCTCTGAATCAGACATGTTTAACACACTAGCAAATAAACTTGCAACTTGGAAATACAATTCAAATAGAATAATATTAAAACGTACTGTGCCTTTAAGAAGCACAGAAGATCTATGACAGTTGAAAATTAATAAATTGAAACAGTTATAGCCTCAATCCTTGTAAACAACACAACTTTAGCAAAGGTTTAATCCCATTAGCAAAGATAACAAATTCTGAAAGCAGGAAACAAATTACAGAATAAACGTTTTTTATCTCAGTCAAACTATAATTCTCACAGCT
The DNA here is from genome assembly GCF_027579735.1 of Bombina bombina. Taxonomy (NCBI): domain Eukaryota; kingdom Metazoa; phylum Chordata; class Amphibia; order Anura; family Bombinatoridae; genus Bombina; species Bombina bombina. Next base: position 1,283,181,432 of record NC_069500.1, read on the forward strand.
CTGCTGAGAGAAATTACCTCCCTCAAAATAAGTTTTGAAGACCCCTGAGCTCTGTAGAGATGAACCGGATCATGCAGGGAATACAATGAGTTGCTGACTGAAATATTTGATGCATAGTAAAAGCGCCAAAAAAAACGGCCCCTCCCCCTCATACACAGCAGTGAGGGAGAACAGAAACTGTCAGAAAACAGATTAAGCAACTGCCAAGTGGAAAAATAGTGCCCAAACATTTATTCACTCAGTACCTCAGCAAATGAAAACGATTTTACATTCCAGCAAAAACGTTAAACATAATCTCTAGTTATTAAACAGCTTTATGTATTTCTTACAGTGTAATTCTAGTGAAGTACCATTCCCCAGAATACTGAAGTGTAAAGTATACATACATGACATTATATCGGTATGGCAGGATTTTCTCATCAATTCCATTGTCAGAAAATAAAAACTGCTACATACCTCTATGCAGAATCATCTGCCCGCTGTCCCCTGATCTGAAGTTTACCTCTCCTCAGATGGCCGAGAAACAGCAATATGATCTTAACTACTCCGGCTAAAATCATAACAAAAACTCTGGTAGATTCTTCTTCAAACTCTGCCAGAGAGATAATAACACACTCCGGTGCTATTTTAAAATAACAAACTTTTGATTGAAGATATAAAACTAAGTATAATCTCCATAGTCCTCTCACACATCCTATCTAGTCGTTGGGTGCAAGAGAATGACTGGGAGTGACGTAGAGGGGAGGAGCTATATGCAGCTCTGCTGGGTGAATCCTCTTGCACTTCCTGTTGGGGAGGAGTAATATCCCAGAAGTAATGATGACCCGTGGACTGATCACACTTAACAGAAGAAACGTGCCTTAGTAGGACACGAAGGCGCGCCAGTCTATAACGAAAGGCGCAACATACCTCCACCGGGACAAAAGGAAACATCGGCACCGATGGTTGACCCCCTGAGGCCTCAGGGGAAGTCGCTCCCCTGGAAGGCTGAACTGGAGCAGGCGTTCCCACACCTGACGAGCCCCGGTTAACAAAACACGGACAATATCATAAGCACACTCCCGGGAGGTGCAGATGCGCCAGCGCCAAAGATATGGCCATGCTGAACCATGTTGTAACCTCCGGTGGGAACAGGCCACACTCCCTAGAAAGGATAAGTAGCGTTTGGGTTACCTGCATGCGTAATAAGAGTTGGTGGTAGGGAACTTGTCTCGTGAGAAATAGAATCCCCAGAGATGGATGGCTCAGTGGGCACCCGATTCCCCGATCCGAGGAACAGAGTACTCTAAAACGGCATTCAGAACATAACTGATGGGCATGTATCAGCCGGGCCAATTCATATTCTTCACAAGAAGTAGAGTCTGAATCAGATATCCGTCTCCAAAAATCCTCCATAACTGGGACACTGCCGCCTCCAGAGAACCAGACACCAGCGGACCAGGATTTCTCCGTTGCCACGCGGTCAGGAAAACGGAAATGGGGTCACAAAGTAAACCGTGCAGTCTATGCAAAAGCGTGCCGGACCGAAAAGGCTGCGTCACTGGACATAGGCTGTTATGTTCCAAAATAGCCATGAGCTGAAGTAACACTACACAGTAGCAGACAGAATCACATAACAAACATGATTATAAACCCCTCTTTTCAATAATCCCCCTCGGGAGATATTAACCCTAGATTCTAGATTCCTAGATACAAAAAGGAGCCTCACTGAGACCCTATGTTAAAGTTATCCCCGAAAGATTGTATCCCCTCTCGGATAAACAGATGAAATTAAAATACATCCATAATGAAAGTAAAATGAAACGATCTTACCAGAATCTATGCCGTGGAACAGGAAAACGGTCCTTCAAGTGTGACAGATAGTAGCGTCGCCTCTGCCATGTACTTGAGAGAAAAAAGCAGGCAGCGAAACTCGTCAACGCTGATTGCTTGTGGAGTTGTTAATATGAGTCGGGATGGTTTTGCAGAAAGACTTTCCTTGCATCTCTGGACTCTAACTTTCACCCATGCTTTCACTGAGAGGCTGACAGGACTACTTAAAACTCCAGTCCCATGCCGAAGAGTATTACCCTCCATAAGAGACTATCGAAAAACTTGACACTTTTCTGCCAACCTCCTGGGACGAAAGGCAAAGAATGACTGGGAGATGAGGGAAGTGTGAGGAGTATTTAAGCCTTTGGCTGGGGTGTCTTTGCCTCCTCCTGGTGGCCAGGTTCTAAATTCCCAAAAGTAATGAATGCAACTGTGGACTCTTTCAATTTATGAAGAAAATTAGGGCTAACTTTTCTAATATGAAATGCTTAAATAAAAGCATTTTGGTTTTTTTTCTTCTTTATCTTTTTACACTTTCAAAATATATTTCAATTTGATTTTAAATTTCCTTTAAGAATACTAAACAAAGTTAAATATAATATAGGGTTTGCCTGCGAGTTGGGTGTTACATTTTTATCCACTTTATTTGCTCCATTAACTTCTACAGAGGGAATACGTTAAAACGATCGCGATATTCGAAGTTCAACTTTTTGCGCGAATTGCAAGCCCACACCCATTGCACGTAAAAAACGTATGTCTAGGGGCTTGTCCAAGCAGCGGCCATGATCAGACATGAAATTCAGCAGCTCCGTCTATAACCAGATTAACTCATCGTTTTGTCAAAGTGCCAGGAATCAGACTGAGATGAGAAGTGCAAAAATAATCACACCTTTATTAATAACAAAAAATAATAAAAAGTCCACAAGTCAAATAACAAGCCAGGAATCAAAACCAGAGCTGGTAGTCAGACGAGCCAGGAGCCAAAGCAAGTAGTCAGACGAGCCAGAATCAGGAACTAGGAGAACAGCAGAGTCAGGAACAAGCCAGGGATCAGGAACAAGGAGGAACGTCAGACAGCCAGGTAATACACAGGAGCTCTCACAAACAGGTCTGAGACAATGCAAGGGCAAAGCATACTGAACAGAGGCCCTTTAAATAATAAGTGATGACATCACAATTCTGAGACTGCATCCTGTCTCACACGGATGATGTACACCAGTCTGGCCATAAAAGGAAGTGCAGGAAATTAGCAGCATCACACAGTATGCACCAGAGTCAGCAAGAGAGGTGAGTAAAATGGCTGCCAGCAGCACATGGCAAAGAAGGCAGGGAAAAAAACCCTGACACATTAATCTTGATGCTAATTTGTCATCATTCAACATAGCTCTGCATATATAGTAAAGAAGAAGCTATGGAATCAGATGATACCATTATCTTTGAGATCCTATCATCAGAAGATCTAATCTGATTAAGAGAGTAGCTAAAAGCCTGCGTCACATATCCAGTACCCCCCCCCCCCCCCCCGGTTAGCAAATTAAAGCGGTTTTCAATACTGCAGAACTTTTAAGTATTCCTTACTACAACTGAACTCCCGCGATTCAGAACATCGACCTACAGTGGCCGAGAGGATAAAAATTGTTTAAAACGTTAAAATAGTAACTATTGTCAAACTTCTTATAAAAAACTGACCTGTAAACAGTTAAATGTATATATTAGATTCTAAAAGATATATAAGAAGCGCTCACAAGGGCTAAAGACAATTTAAATTTATTAATTACAAAATTCAACATAAATAAAATAAAACTTCAGAGTGCGCACTCTTGAAATACAATTTATACTAAACCTTATAACAATTCATTAATTCTAAAACCTTATCTTAAGCCAACTTTTCTTAATCTTGTGTGCAACAAGTGCTGTTAGCAGATATTGGTATAAAAACAAACTTTCCCAAGTCTCTTATTTATTTCTGTGCAAGATATATATAGCAAAGATAGGGAGATCGATTTAGCTCCTTAAGTTCATTAGATTCAAATCCAATAGCCAATCAGGTATCTCTGTTTACGTTGTTTCGTTATTTTCAAATCTAACCGTCATACCGGTGATTATATCCAAGCTTTTTTAAGCCAAAGTTCTTTAGTTTAAATAAGATACTTTTTACCTTAATGTTGCAGTTCTTTATGTAAAAAAGTATCTTAAAAAAGGCTCATTGCGAGCGGAAACGCGTTGATGATAGGACACAAAGGATATACAGAATCAGATATACAGCCTTAGAAGTCAGGCTTGGACATCTGAAAATCTTCAAGGATTTGACAGCTTCCCTATAAACTGTGCATACTGACTAAGGAGACCGCAAGTAAAAACCGGGTGAGAAAAACAAAAACCCGCATCTAAAAGCAAGTGAAAAGATTCCCTTTAGCCTGGAGGCAATAGAGGTGGACTGTCCATTGTCATCGGAAGGCGGAGAATTTTTTGCTCTAACAAGTGAAGATCAGCGGTAGAAAAATCACGGTAAGCCGTATCTGTTACACCGCTAAAAATAACTGTTTGAAGCCCAAATAGATACTTTTTTACATAAAGAACTGCAACATTAAGGTAAAAAGTATCTTATTTAAACTAAAGAACTTTGGCTTATAAAAGCTTGGATATAATCACCGGTATAACGGTTAGATTTGAAAATAACGAAACAACGTAAACAGAGATACCTGATTGGCTATTGGATTTGAATCTAATGAACTTAAGGAGCTAAATCGATCTCCCTATCTTTGCTATATATATCTTGCACAGAAATAAATAAGAGACTTGGGAAAGTTTGTTTTTATACCAATATCTGCTAACAGCACTTGTTGCACACAAGATTAAGAAAAGTTGGCTTAAGATAAGGTTTTAGAATTAATGAATTGTTATAAGGTTTAGTATAAATTGTATTTCAAGAGTGCGCACTCTGAAGTTTTATTTTATTTATGTTGAATTTTGTAATTAATAAATTTAAATTGTCTTTAGCCCTTGTGAGCGCTTCTTATATATCTTTTAGTGGCCGAGAGGATCCCAAGATTATTAAGAGCATATCAATCCACCATGGAGACTAACATTCTAGCCCTCCTTAAACAGATGTCATACAAGATGGAGATCTACTTCATCTCCCTAAAGCAGACTGTCAGAACAGGGCGAGTAGCAGACTGGGAGGAGATCACGACACACAAGCTTACCCAGAAATCAAGCAAACCATCAGAAGAGAATGAGAGAGGCCACAAGGCCAATTCAGAAGGAGATGATATAACAAATACAGCCTGTGAGATTCGCAGCGAGATTTCACTAGGAGCTACTGAAGGATATCGAGAGACACACGCGATCAAGCAACAAGGCTGGAGATTGAAAAGGAGCCCCCTCGCAATGCGGACGATTGAGAGGGGACATGGAACAGTATACACACCTGTGATCTCTATCATTCCTTCACTGGACACTGCAGATCCCTCTCTCACCTATTTCACCACCTTGAAATCCAAATCTATCAGGCACCATTTGGGACCTATGATTGCCATCTCGGTTGCCAGTACTACAGGTTACATCTTAGGGTTATCCTCTAACTCTGCTGCAGACTTATCTATACTACACCTCCAACATCTGAAAGGAACTGGAGCTCACAAACTTGCAAACTTTACCATGGTGTTTACTGCCCTTGACATAGGTTAGAAGAGTGAAAAGACCGTAAATTGTGGATGAAGGGATAAGACCATATTCCCATCTATACTCGTTAACTCATCTCACTACTATCTCTTTACATTGTTTACTTTAACGTTTAGATTGTATTTTTAGTATATAGATCAGTGTTTTTCAACCAGTGTGCCGTGGCACACTAGTGTGCCGTGAGAGATCCTCAGGTGTGCCACGGCAGACTGACAACAGTGTGACATATTTTTTAATTTTGCTTGTTTTTTACTCCCAGTGCAGGGGTAGTTTGTAGGAGGCATGGCATAACAGCACAATACATACAGTATGTGTGTGTTTGTGTGTATGTGTATATATATATATATGCTGTATTAGGCTACAATGTGTGATTTTTTTTTAAAATTTTGGGATGGTGGTGTGCCACGGGATTTTTTAATGTAAAAAGGTGTGCCACGGCAAAAAAAAGGTTAAAAATCACTGATATAGATGGTTGTCCTTATTGAATAGATAACAACTACCTTTATTTTATGGTACATAGATATATATATATAGATATACATAACACCTACCAAAACATACATGCATACTGGATACTGCAATATCCCTGAATAACTTGCCTTATTCATAAGAGAGCTAGCCTCCTTGTTCAAATTTAAGCCGTATGACCTAACATTTTGTTCCTAGATAGTTACTGAAACAGCCCCACTCTCAATTTATGTGTAGTTTTATGATATGTATCTCTATTCCCAACTTTTTGCTACCTACAAAACTCGTTGGGTCCTAATATCACCACATCTCTCACTAACACCATAAAGTTTGTCCTGTGTACAGAGATAAAGTTTTTCTTCTCTCCATAGTTAGTCTTGCCCATAGAGCCCAATGCCACAATAAGTCACAGATAGCTTCAAACTTCCACCTCTTACACTGTTAAAAGCTAGCATGTAAATTAACGGGTATGAGCCCACTTGGTTGTTTTGGATCACCTCCTCCAGTAGCAGCGGCATATTAACTAGGCTAAAGTTTTTGAATATGTGAGTTCTCACTATACCAATTGCTTTGCTTATTATGTGTTCTACTAGCCACTGCAACCTGCTAAGAGATGTGTCTAGTAATAGGGATATGAACCAGCGCCTACTCTATACCCTTAGAGCTTGGAGGGGAGTGATACCTAGTAACCACCAATAGAAATCGAGTGAATAATGGGGATCCCCCAAGCGCCTACCAAACCGGAGGCAAAAGGGATTAGTAACGATATAAATCTGGTGGTAAAATTAATAGATATTTAATACAAAGTCTAAAAACATATACAATACAACTCATGGATCCATGAAGAGTATAACAGGGTAAATAAACAAATATAGCAGTTATTAAAAACACATACAGAGGTAAATAAAAACAATAGATGGTCACAGGTAAGTGGCCTATCTCATGCGCAGACCTGGGTACAGATTAATAAGGTATCACTGTGATAAGTACAACAAATAACAAGTGTTGAAAAATATTCAAGAAATCACACGTGTGGAGAGATATTCAAAAAATCATCGTGGTGAAAAAATCTCAAATAAAAAAAAAAGTGTCAATAGAATGTCAGTAAAATAACAATACTGTGAATTGCAATTCGGTCCCAAAAATTGAGGTGAAAAAATTAGTGGTGAAAAAATATAAAATTTAAAAAATATAATGAAATCCTGTGCACAAAACAAATATAGAAATAGTCACCCAAACCTATATGGATATTCCTCGCAGTGGTCCCATATGTGGATATATCCTTGAGGGTGTGGAGAGATGAAGGACAGTGCCCACAGAAGTGTGGAACAAGGAGTCAGAAATCGGTGTATGAACCAGATTAACACAAAAGAAACGATATCCACCTAAAAATATGTGGGGGAAAAAATATATAGTGCAGATTACTTCACACAATATTACATTAATGGAAATAGGCTTACCAATACTTAGTCGACGCGTTTCGGCCCTAGTATAGGCCTTTATTGTGTGAAGTAATCTGCACTATATCTTTTTTTCCACATATTTTTAGGTGGATATCGTTTCTTTTGTGTTAATCTGGTTCATACACCGATTTCTGACTCCTTGTTCCACACTTCTGTGGGCACTGTCCTTCATCTCTCCACACCCTCAAGGATATATCCACATATGGGACCACTGCGAGGAATATCCATATAGGTTTGGGTGACTATTTCTATTTTTGTTTTGTGCACAGGATTTCATTACATTTTTTAAATTTTATATTTTTTCACCACTAATTTTTCCCATTATTCAAGAGATGTGTCTAGACTATATCAGTATCAAGCTTTAATTTTGGGTAATAGCTATTTTATGGTGGATGAAATAATAAAGAAAAGTTTCAACTATGAAACTAAAACAGACTAAAAATCATAGTTGAAACTTATCTTTCTAATTTCTTCCCCCATTGCAATTTAAGGCGTTTTGGATAAAACCGCCTGTATCTGTTGGCATTGTAAACGTATTTTTTGCTAGCGCAGACTTATCCCTTGATTTTGTAATAGCTGTTTTATACTCAATCACTAGACTATACACCCTTGCGATAAAGTCTCACTCCTACCTACATCATCATTTTATATTTTACCTCGCAATAGGACGTGTTACATAGCCTGTTTATTATGCCAGTTCTAAAGGTTTTTTCATTATTTTACCAGATGCTAAATATCCTTCTTTAGTAGTTGACCAAGAGTGACCATTATTATCATTTGAGAGATTCCCACGTCCCATTTTTATATTCTCTTTAATATTTAAGTTCTTAATTATAGGACAGATCACCAGTAAGTGATTTTATATCCAACAGACTCCTATATGCAACAGAGATATTATTTCTATGTATGGGCGATATACCAAATTCTGCTGACTTTTATCAGTTTGCTATATATCTATTCTGAAGACCAATAGTAAGTCATCTTTAGGAGGTGTTTATTCAATAAAATAAACTAACCCATCCATGGGCCTTTTCAATACTATACTCAGTACATCTGGGATTAAAATCTTCCACTTTACTAGGGAGTCAAAAGGATAATATACGTAGTCTAGAGGAGTCTAACAGATGACTATTAGGGATTTCTCCCATCTACAAATTTACATGTTTTACTTGTCATCCGGGTTTAGGGCCCATCCCTGGGCGGCAGGGTTTAAACACTCAGGTTTGTAGAGAATTATTTTCTTATATTCTACTACTAAAATAGTTCAAACCTAGATCTAAGCCCACAGGTATCACAGTAATCTATTGTTGCACAAGTATTCTTAGCTTATTTATTACTATGTGATTTCTCATATGTTCCTACACCTGCTACCAACTGACCATTTATATTCCAGGCAATAATTCAGATCACTACATATTGTTGTTATATATTTCATAATGTGAATAACCTCCCATTTGTCTTATGATAAGCCCAAGAGAGACCCTTTTGCTTATGAGCCACATAATAATAACGTTGTTATATAATTAATTCCCCGGACACGCCCCCCCTCCCAACTACATTACAAGGTCCAAGAGTGACCGTATTTAGCATTAAAGCTCCTCCCCTAAACCATACAGATTTCATAGGTCCATGAGTGGCCTTCTGAAGTTATGGAGGTGTATTCATTTCAAGGGAAAAAATGAGGTTCCACTTCTCACACCCAGTTCTTCGACTGGGAATTAACAAGAGCGGCTTTGGCCCACTATTCACCATACAGTTGAACTGGAATAATGTACATTAATAGTCTTAAGATTTTTATTTGATATATTGATTCTCTACATGTTCAATTACTAAATTATCATATATAAGAGTGGTTTCCCTTTTCTACATTTGATATAACCTGTAAAATGTCTGTAGTAAGAAATTGTAGCTCTCAAAAAAGATTGTATGTCTGGGCTTATAGTAGGTTAACATAAAGTATCATCCTAATAGGCAGCAAAACATGATACAGAGGTTCTATTGAAAGATTTGTGTACAGAGTAAAAAATTAAGGTATCAATGTAAGTCTTGTACTGCTCTGGTATGTGACATTATCGAACTATTGTACAATATGACTGTATTAAGAGTCCAAATATACTTTAGAGAGAAGCACACAGAAGATGTTTGATGTTTTTCAACAAATTTATGTTATTGATCTATTCTTTTAGACGTATGTCAAAGTGTGTTACATACTGATGTAATCTGATATGTGTTGTTTGACTTCTCAATAACTTAATAAAAAAAAAATATTGATAAAAAAAAAAAGCTTACGGTTAGTGTAGTTAGCGTGTGAGCGGGAACGTTAAATGCCTTTCGACTTGGAATCTGGCCCTTAATATTTTAGTGTTGCTTAGATTGGAATCTGAGAGGTAAGAGAATGAAAAACAAACATACCAGAGCACCTTTCAGTGCTGTTGCCACCCTGGGTAATACTGGCAAAGCCTTTTCCTGTGCCCCACTAACCAGCAGTAACTCCTTAAATCCTTCTTGAGAAACAAATGTATAAGGATGTTTAGTCTCTCTAAGACCCTGTAACAGAAGAGGAAATAATTATCAGAATATCCATGCAAATTACTGGTTACACAGCAAGAGTGCACTACCTTATATGGATAAAGGTAGAGCTAGATACTCAATATATACTGTGGCCTATTCAAACTCTTCAGAATTTCTATATAATGTTTGAATACACATGAATGAAGGTTTTTTCTTTAAAAATAATATCTATTGATGACATCTGTGCACTGTACAATTAACAAATTTTAGATCATTAATTTTAAAACACCAATATACTTTGCTGTAATCTTAAATGAACAATGCAATGCCTATATTTTAGTTTTGTACACATTTCATAGTTTTAAAGTATGACATGAGCAACAATTTTAACATTATAATAAACAATTACTTTCATTATCAAAATGTTCAAGAAACAGCAAAGATATGCCCTGGGGAAAGAAATCAAAACACATTTTCAAAAGGTTAAGGTTGTTGAATTCTAAATGTCCAAAACATTTGAAAAGTGTTTTCTGCTGGATTGTAATACAGCTGTCACATTTTATTATTATTATTGGTTATTTGTAGAGCGCCAACAGATTCTGCAGCGCTATAAACAAAGGGGAGTACAACAAAACAATTAAAGGGATCAAATGGGTAGAGGGCCCTGCCAAGAGTTGCACTGTTGTAATTCACTCTTAAGAAGGTGATCTACAAACAGCTGGACTCTTAGGCTTACATGCTAAGGGGGTTCAGGGGATAGCAATGGAGGAGTGGAACTGGTATAAAGTAAGGTTAGCATAGGTTGTATGCATCCTTGAACAGTAGAGTCTTTAGGGAGCGCTTGAAGCTTTCAAAACTAGGGGAGAGTCTTGTGGGGCGAGACAGAGAGTTCCACAAGATGGGAGCCAGTCTGGAGAAGTCCTGTAAACGGGAGTGCGATGAGGTAACCAGAGAGGAGAGTAGGAGGTCATGAGCAGAGCGAAGGGGACGGGAGGGAAAGTATCTGGGGACGAGGTCTGAGATATAGGGGGGAGCAGTGCAGTTGAGGGCTTTGCATGTCAGAGTGAGAATTTTGTGTTTGATCCTAGAGGCAAGAGGAAGCCAGTGAAGGGATTGGCAGAGAGGAGCAGCAGATGAAGAGCGACGTGTAAGGAAGATGAGTCTGGCAGAGGCATTCATTATGGATTGTAAGGGAGCTAGGCGGCAGGTGGGGAGACCAGAGAGGACAGAGTTGCAGTAATCAAGGCGGGAAAGAATGAGAGAGTGGATTAAAATCTTAGCTTTGGCTTGTGTAAGGAAGTGTCTAATTTTGGAGATGTTTTTAAGGTGGAAGCGGCAGGCTTTAGCCAAGGACTGAATGTGAGGAGTGAAGGAAAGATCTGAGTCAAATGTGACCCCGAGACATTGGGCATGCGGGGTAGGGGTAATGATGGAGTTGTCGACAGTTTTAGAGATATTGGGGGTGGAGATTTTGGAAGAAGGGGGAAAATGAGGAGCTTGTGTAAGGAAGTGTCTAATTTTGGAGATGTTTTTAAGGTGGAAGCGGCAGGCTTTAGCCAAGGACTGAATGTGAGGAGTGAAGGAAAGATCTGAGTCAAATGTGACCCCGAGACATCGGGCATGCGGGGTAGGGGTAATGATGGAGTTGTCAACAGTTTTAGAGATATTGGGGGTGGAGATTTTGGAAGAAGGGGGAAAATGAGGAGCTCAGTTTTGGAGAGATTTAGCTTGAGGTAGTGGGAGGACATCCAGGAAGCGATGTGAGAGAGACAGTTAGTGACACGGGTTAGCAAGGAAGGAGATAGGTTTGGTGCAGAGAAGTAGATTTGGGTGTCATCGGCATACAAATGATATTGGAAACCGTGGGACTTAATTAGGGAGCCTAGTGATGACGTATAGATTGAGAAGAGAAGGGGACCGAGGACAGAGCCTTGCGGTACTCCGACAGAAAGTGGTGACGAGGCAGAGGAGGCCCCAGAGAAGGCTACACTGAAGGTACGGTTTGATAGGTAGGAAGAGAGCCACGAAAGGGCTGTGTCACAGATGCCGAAGGATTGGAGGGTTTGGAGCAAAAGAGGGTGGTCGACAGTGTCAAAGGCTGCGGACAGATCAAGGAGGATAAGCAGAGAGAAGTGGCCTTTTGATTTTGCTGTAAGTAGGTCGTTGGTGACCTTAACAATAGCTGTCTCTGTGGAGTGATAGGGACGAAATCCAGATTGCAGCGGGTCAAGAAGGGAGTTTAACGTAAGGAAATGGGATAGGCGTGCATATACAAGTTTTTCGAGAAGCTTTGAAGCAAGAGGGAGGAGGGAAATAGAGCGGTAGTTGGATGGGGAGGTAGGATCAAGGGAAGGTTTTTTGAGGATAGGTGTGACTAGTGCATGTTTCATCGATGAGGGAAATGTACCAGTGCTGAGGGAGAGGTTGAAAATTTGTGTTAGTATAGGGGTAAGGGTAGCAGAGAGGGAGGGGAGTAGCTGTGAGGGGATGGGGTCAAGGGGACAGGTAGTGAGGTGAGAGCACAGTATAAGTGCCAAAACTTCTTCCTCAGTAACAGGGGAGAATGAACTAAGTTACAGGTTATGAGGGTTGTGGTTGAGTGAGAGTATTTGAGGGGGGAGTGAATGGAATTATGTTGAGAGCTTCATGTCTGATGGAGTCAATTTTGTTAATGAAGTGACTGGCAAAGTCTTGAGCTGACAGAGAAGTTGTATTAGGAAGTGGGGGAGGGCGGAGGAGAGTATTGAAAGTGGAGAACAGACGTTTTGGGTTTGAAGAAAGATTAGAGATAAGAGTAGAGAAGTAGTGTTGCTTGTGGAGATTAAGGGCAGAATAGTAGGAGTTCAAGATGAATTTGTAATGAAGAAAATCAGCTGAACTCCGTGATTTTCTCCAATGCCGTTCAGCAGTACGGGAACATCTGCGTAGGTACCGTGTCAGAGGAGTATGCCAGGGCTGGGCATGAGTGTGTGATTTCCGAGCAATGGTAAGAGGGGCGGATATAAGGGTGGAATTATAGTGGCAGATAGATTGTTCAGGGCAGGAAAAGGAGGAGAAGGATGAGAGGAGCGGTTTAAGGGAATTAGCAAGTTGTTGCTGATCTAAAGACATAACGCTTCTGTGAAGTTTGGTGTGAGGAGTAGAAGGAGGGAGAGTTGTAGGAAGGGATGATACGTTGCAAGTAAGGAGATGGTGGTCAGAAAGAGGAAAAGGGGAGTTTAAGAAGTTTGAGAGAGTGCATCGATAGCTAAAGATCAGGTCAAGAGAGTGACCGTCTTTGTGAGTGGAAGAATCAGTCCATTGTGACAGACCGAAAGAGGAAGTGAGTTGCAGAAGTTGTTTAGCAGATGAGGCAGTGGGATTGTTAAGGGGGATGTTGAAATCGCCAAAAATGAGGGCAGGGGTGTCTGAGGAAAGGAAATAGGGTAGCCAGACACAGTGTCCACATATAGTGCTTTCCCCAGGACCTTTTTAGCGGGTGCACCACCCAGCTGAATTTACTAACCACCGGCTAACATTTTACCAAATCTTATGATAAAATGAGCTATTATTAAAAATGTTCATTTTTTATTGCACAAAATTGTCATTAAATACATTTATGTTAAATTATACAATTAATGTGTGCTTTGCATAGCAGAAAATTATATAATATTGGAAAATATTACTTTGCCCCCACCCAGCTACTTCATAATAAAAAAGTTTATGTGGAGAACACTGCAAGGTATATTAAAAGCTTGTGACAAGTGGTTATCATTGGTTTACAAATGGATTCAAATTACACTAAATAAATTCTCATAGCTGGAAATGCACACTGTAGAATTATCAAGCCTAACCCTGAAATATATATTTTCCTAATTAGGTTTATTAGATGACAACTGTAAAACAATGCACTTTATACTAACATAATGACAGCGGGTAGCCTTGTTGCCTGCAAACTCAAGCCTGCATTGGCTCCTCCAAATAAGGCAAGTGTTGGGTAGATATTCCCTAATTAAATCAATTGCATCAAACAATATGTTAATTTGTTTAAACTTGTCTGATATGTTATTATATAGCAAAACAGAAATGTCTTGTAATTACGAGGTGTTTACTTTCCATTTAAGGTTGCCACTCAGCCAGTATTTTGAAGTAATAGAATGAACACACATACATAAAAAAATGTCAAAGAGTCAGAGGGACCGAATTATCAAAGTGCGAGCAGACATGATCCCCTGAAGCGGATCATGGTCGCCGCACATTGATAAATGCCGACAGCATACGCTGCATATTTATCACTGCACAAGCATTTCAAGTGAAATACTTGTGCAATGCCGCCCCCTGCACATTTGCGGCCAATCGGCGGCTAGCAGGAGGTGTCAATCAACCCGATCGTATCTGATCGGGCTGATTGCTGTCCGCCGCCTCAGAGGTGGCGGACGAGTTAAGGAGCAGCTGCTTCTCAACTCCTGTTTGCCGCGAGCCTGAAGCCTCGTGCGGAAACAGATACATTCAGCTCAATACAGGGCTTGATAAATCGGCCCCCGAGAGTTTAACCTGAATACATCCCTACTAATTTTAGTTTCTAAGTTAAAGGGATCGGAAAATCAAAATTAAACTTGCATGGTTCAGATGTAATTTTAAGACATTTTTAAATTCAGTTCTATCTCAAATGTGCTTCGTTCTATTGGTATCCCTTGTTGAAAAACAATATATTATTTTTTAGCAAACTGGGTACTGCCAGACAGCTGCCCGTACCCAAGATAGCAGCAAATTGGTAGGGGGGGGGGGATCAGGGAGGTTGAGTGTTAAGGGGGAATCCAACACTGCAGAATAAATATTTTTAAAAAAAGCCTTTTATTTTAGTACTGGCAGACTTTCTGCCAGTTCTTAAGATGGCGGTGACAATTGTGAGGTGGGGGAGAGAAGAGAGCTGTTTGAGGGGGGTCAGGGTGGGATCAGGGGATGGGATGTGTCAGGTGGGAGCCAGAGCTCTACACTCAAGCTAAAATTAACCCTACAAGCTACCTAATTAACCCCTTAACTGCTAGGCATAATACAAGTGTGGTGCGCAGCAGCATTTAGCAGTCTTCTAATTACCAAAAAGCAATGCCAGAGAAGCATTTACCACCATTTGTGCCATAATTGCACAAGTTGTTTGTAAATAATTTCAGTGAGGAACCTAAAGTTAGTGAAAAAGTTAACAATTTTTTTTTTATTTGATCGCATTTGGCGGTGAAATGGTGACATGAAATATACCAAGATGGACCTAGATAAATACTTGGGGTTGTCTACTACACTACACTAAAGCTTAAATTAACCCTACAAGCTACCTAATTAACCCCTTCACTGCTGGGCATAATACAATTGTGGTGAGCAGGAGCAGCATTTAACGGCCTACTAATTACCAAAAAGCAATGCCAAAGCCATATACCTGCAGTGACGTGCAGTGAGGTCAAAGACTGGTGAGGCACTATATAGGATACGCCGGAGAAAAAGGGCAGGTTTTAATTAGAGCTGAACCAGTGCACAGGTGAAATAATCAGCTAATGGGTGAGAGCAAGTTAGTAACCACAGTGTTGCTGATTAGCTGATTACTTCACCTGTGCACCGGTTCAACTATAATGAAAACCTGACCTGTTGGGGGTACTTGAGGACCGTGGTTGAGAAACACTGCACTAAAGCACCAGCTCATAAGAAATCAAATGTATTGATTACCTGGAGAATAAAGCACACATACTCTGCTCACTGACACCCACACACACTCTGCTCACATACACACTCACACAATTCTGTGGCACAGTGCCAGTTACTAAGCAATTAGAATGATACACAAGCTCTTCTCTACTCACCACTGTATTGTAAAAAGAAAAATGATTTACCATACTAAGAGGTGCCAGAAATCCACTCCTAGTTACCTATTACGTGTAAGAAGCTAAAAAAGACAAGGGATTGCTATATAAAGTTTAAAAAGGTGCATAACCCAATATCAGCATATAAAACCATGTAGTAAAGTAATAAATATATCTCAAATACAGCTCCAATACCAGCAGCTAAAACCATATAGTATAGTAAAATGCATATATTTATATTATTGAAAAAATGGCTGTGTTTAAAAAAAATAATGGTTGGGCTGTGTGCGACAATATAATTTATAACAGTTTGGAGGATGAGCAAAGCAGTCTGGCAACTAAAAGTTAAAGGGACACTAAACCCCAATTTTCTTTCATGATTCAGATACAATATTCCAATTTACTTCTAGTATCTAATTTGCTTCATTCTCTAGATATCCTTTGTTGATAAAATAGAAATGCACATGGTTAGCCAATCACATGAAGCCACCAATCAGCAGCTACTGAACCTATCTAGATATGCTTTTCAGCAAAGGTCATCACGAGAATGAAGCAAATTAGATAATAGAAGTAAATTAGAAAGTTTTTTAAAACTGCATGTTCTTTCTAACTCATGAAAGAAAAAAAAATATGGGTTTCATGTCCCTTTAAATTAGTGGGAAGCAGTGAAGCAAGAAAAGATTTACCCTTGATTTATGGCAGGTGACCTGAGTAGTTAGGCTCTATAATAATTTATACAGGCTGACCAGGATAGGTGGAAGTAAATCTTGATGTTTGTGGAGTCGCAGGAAGTACAGATTTAGGGACTAAAAAAATTAAATGGAACTTTTACAAATATTGAAGTAACTCAGAAAGTGATTTACAAAGAAACTAATGATATAATAATGTGCCTGGTCTCTTGAACTTCAAGGGACCAGGCACATTATTAGCTTGAATAGGGTTTCAGTAGGTTGCTGTGGATAGTGGGACTTAATGCATTATGAAGCCAAAACAAGTTCTGTGCAAACCAAATAGTTAATGAGGAGCTAAAAATAATCTATGACAGCAGTGTGGGAGCCTCAGCATTATACTATCTCTGACTGACTGACACGCACCTTAGATCTGTGAAGCGGCATCTGTTTTCTACACACACAACCAGGACTGAGAGAGAAGGGGGCAGTGTCTACAACCAGAAGGGGGGAGGAGGAATGTGTAAGGGAGGAGGAGAGGCTGCCGAACACCAGACAGGCAGACAGTGAAGGAAATGTGTACACAGGAACACAAATGTGCACTGCAGATTCATAAAAACTCAGTTTATATAAATACAATAGTGACTGTGTTTGCTCCCAGTTCACCCCCAAATGTGCCTGTGGTGCCCAGGCCCCCAGGCAGTTATCCTGTTTGCCCACATGTCCCACATTAAATGAATATGCTAGCTTTGCCCCACACCCTGCCTGTGTGTTCTGTCTGAAACTGTGAGCTCTGCAGAATCCTTTATAATAACCTGTGTACGAGGGGGCTTCTTTGTTACTCTGACACAGATGTAATAACAGAGCAGCCCTCTTGTACACAGAAAGGTTAACCTAGGCAGCTTGCTTAACTGTGTAATTTACCTAACACTAAAGCTCCTCCAGTCCGGACCTTGACTGTCACACTAGACTCACTGCTGCACCGTCTGTCAGTCTGTCACAGTGCCACTGACTACTGTCTACTCTCCTGCTTCTTCTCTCTCACCTCAGGATCAGGAGCCGTGGCAAAACCATGGGGGGGGGGGGCCAGCGGGGATATTATGATGACGAGTCTACAGCATGCATCAGCAACACAACACACTGTCACATGTGACTGACTGTCAAATATAATTGAGTTTACCGTACACCGTCACCACAGGTTTACAAATTACAATACATACTGACTGTAATTTGTAAACCCATAGCAACGGCGTACAGTGCAATCAATTATATTTGACTCTAAGACTCTTAGTGTTTCCTTGGCCTGTAGCAGTGCAGGAGGAGGAAGCCGCTTAGCCATTATAATAGCCGCCTCGGTGGTGGCACGGCGTCTACAGCAGCAATAAGCAAAAGCAAATAATTATAAAAAAACACCTACCGCAAGCCATAGATGTGATGATTAGCAATGGCTCTCAGACTCAGACTTCACTTGACCTCACCTTGTGGCCAACGAGTCATGTCTGACTGAGAGCCACTGCTAATCACATCACCTCAATAGCGGTAGTCTCTCTCTACTGGGTCTCAGTCCAGACTAGTACCCCATTAACGGTCAGTGCCACCTCCATCATCTTCACCTCAATAGCGGTAGTCTCGGTCTCCTGGGTCTCAGTCCAGAATAGTGCCCCACTAACGGTCAGTGCCACCTCCATCATCTTCACCTCAATAGCGGTAGTCTCTGTCTCCTGGGTGACGTCTCAGTCCAGACTAGTGCCGCACTAACGGTCAGTGCCACCTCCATCATCTTCACCTCAATAGCGGTAGTCTCTGTCTCCTGGGTCTCAGTCCAGAGTCACTCTGGACTGGTCCTTACCTGACAGTGTTGCTCCGAGTCTTGAGTCTCCTCCAGGGCAGGACAGACCTCCTCCACACAGCCACAACTAGTGTAGTAGGCACTAGGTAGCACGGGCATGCAGACTCTTGCAGGCAGCTCAGCAACTCCCTCCACACTCACTACTGAGTCTTCCCGCCAGTCTGATGTGTGGGCGCGACGTCAATCAGATTCAGCAGCCCAGCAGGCACGCCTCCCCACAGTGCTGCTGAATGCTGATTGGCTCAAGTGATCTAGCTCATCATGGAGGCGGTTTTGAGAACCGCCTCCAATGGAGCTTGTATGAGGGCCCGGGGAGTAACCAGTGGGTGGCGCAGCTCTAAGTGAGCACTCAACAGTTATTTAGATCCATGTTGCGCAATGTATGGAGGGCAGCGGACCGGCTCACTGCCTCCTAATTGCGCAACAATGGATGGTGAAATTGCAGCGCAAGCGCACAGCGCACAGTAACTACTAGTAATCAGTGATCACCATCGGGAATGGGGGGGATACCCTTGGGGCGAGGGTGGGCGTGGCCAAAAAATTAATAAGATAAAAAACACTTTTTTTTTTATATAAATATTATTTGAAATCTTTTCTTCCCTCATTGGACAGGGGAGGCACTGCCTCCCCTGCCTCCTATTACTGCACGTCACTGTATACATATATGTCTGCTATTTCTGAACAAAGGGGGTCCCAGAGAAGCATTTACAACCATTTTTGCAATAATTACACAAGCTGTTTATAAATAAGTTCAGTGAGAAACCTAAAGTTTGTGAAAAAGTAAACATTTTTTTTATTTGATCGCATTTGAAGGTGAAATGGAGGCATGAAATATATCAAAATGGGCCTAGATCAATACTTTTGGTTGTCTACTAAAAAATAAATATATACATGTGAAGGGTTATTCATGGATTCCTGACAGATATCAGTGTTATAATGTAACTAATCGCTAATTTAAAAAAAAAAAAAAAAAAATGGTTTGGAAATAGCAAAGTGCTACTTGTACTTATTGCCCTATAACTTGTAAAAAAAAAGCAAAGAACATGTAAATATTGGTTATTTCTAAACTCAAAACAAAATTTAGAAACTATTTAGCTATGGTGTTTTTTGGTGGTTGTAAATGTGTAACAGATTTTGGGGGTCGAAGTTAGAAAAAGTGTGTTTTTTTCAATTTTTTCATCATATTTTATAATTTTTTTTATAGTAAATTATAAGATGATGAAAATAATGGTATCTTTAGAAAATCGGTATATAATGTGTGGGTACAGTAAAGGAGTACGAGGAAAATTACAGCTAAACACAAACACAACAAAAATTAAAAAATAGCCCTGGTCCTTAACGGTAGGTAAATTGAAAAATGGTCTGGTCACTAAGGGGTTAAATCAGATTTTTTTTTTTTAATTAAATTAAATGCTTTTTGAGGAAAAGATAGTTTTTTTTATGAGATACATTATAATCCAAAGGTTATTCATCCTGAAACATAGGTTAGTTTTTCATTGTATAGCAAAAACAGAATTTATGCTTACCTGATAAATTACTTTCTCCAACGGTGTGTCCGGTCCACGGCGTCATCCATTACTTGTGGGATATTCTCCTCCCCTACAGGGAAAGGCAAGGAGAGCACACAGCAAGAGCTGTCCATATAGCTCCCCCTCTGGCTCCGCCCCCCAGTCATTCGACCGACTGTTAGGCGAAAAAGGAGAAAACTATAGGGTGCCGTGGTGACTGTAGTGTATAAAGAAAAAGAAAAAATTTTCAAACCTGATTAAAAAACCAGGGCGGGCCGTGGACCGGACACACCGTTGGAGAAAGTAATTTATCAGGTAAGCATAAATTCTGTTTTCTCCAACATTGGTGTGTCCGGTCCACGGCGTCATCCATTACTTGTGGGAACCAATACCAAAGCTTTAGGACACGGATGAAGGGAGGGAGCAAATCAGGTTACCTAAACAGAAGGCACCACGGCTTGCAAAACCTTTCTCCCAAAAACAGCCTCCGAAGAAGCAAAAATATCACATTTGTAAAATTTGGCAAAAGTGTGCAGAGAAGACCAAGTCGCTGCCTTACATATCTGATTAACAGAAGCCTCGTTCTTGAAGGCCCATGTGGAAGCCACAGCCCTAGTGGAGTGAGCTGTGATTCGTTCAGGAGGCTGCCGTCCGGCAGTCTCATAAGCCAATCGGATAATGCTTTTCAGCCAGAAAGAAAGAGAGGTAGCAATAGCTTTTTGTCCTCTCCTCTTACCAGAGTAAACGACAAACAAGGATGATGTTTGTCTAAAATTCTTTGTTGCTTCTAAATAGAACTTTAAAGCACAGACTACATCTAAATTGTGTAACAAACGTTCCTTCTTTGAAACTGGATTCGGGCACAGAGAAGGAACAAATATTTCCTGGTTAATATTCTTGTTGGAAACAACTTTTGGAAGAAAACCAGGCTTGGTATGCAAAATAACCTTATCTGAATGGAACAAAAGGTAGGGTGGATCACACTGCAAAGCAGATAATTCAGAAACTCTTCTAGCAGAAGAAATAGCAACCAAAAACAGAACTTTCCAAGATAGCAACTTGATATCTATGGAATGTAAGGGTTCAAACGGAACCCCCTGAAGAACTGAAATAACTAAATTTAGACTCCAAGGAGGAGTCAAGGGTCTGTAAACAGGTTTGATTCTGACCAAAGCCTGTACAAAAGCTTGTACCTCTGGCACAGCTGCCAGTCGTTTGTATAACAAGACAGATAAAGCAGAAATCTGTCCTTTTAGAGAACTCGCTGACGATCCCTTATCCAAACCTTCTTGGAGAAAGGAGAGGATCTTAGGAATTTTAATCTTACTCCAGGAAAATCCCTTGGATTCACACCAACAGATATATATTTTCCATTAAAATCTGACAGCGCTCAACCTTGTGTCTGTAGCTCCTAGTTTTGTGGGTACCAGCGCCCCCAAAAAGGTGAATGTAGTGCTAAAAATAAATACACAGAGCGCCTCCTAAAAGGCTAAGACACTAGTAGTGACAAGATTATTTAAATAAAAAATATATTGAAATTCTATAGGGGTATATATAATATTTTATAAGCTACTTATAGCTAAAATATACAAACAAGATACAAAAGTGGATCCACTTAAAATTAACAATAAAATATGCATATATCTATATAAAAAACAATACAATTGTGGTTAAAAACCACAACAATATACAATCTTAATCACAAAATAAATTACAATAAAACAGCTGTTGATGATTGGATAAAAAATATAAATATATAAAAACATCAATTTACTGAGTATGTGTCCATAAATATGTAGGTCCCAAACTTTAAATTCTTTCCAGAGAGTGAATTGATAAAGGCCTAGTTCTTAGGGCCGAAACGCGTTGACATATATGGTAAGCTTCTTTTCAATTACTGACTAATTTTGAATAGCAGTTTTGCACTATGTTATATTTGTTTTATTACAGGTATATCTTTGAATGAATTGATCCCTGAGACATAGGATCCATTTTTGTATTTTTTCATCGTTTACACACAGGAATAACTTTTTAGGAGCATCTCTTCACATCTTGTATTCACATAAGGGTCACTTTATAAGTGTGTTATTCACTTTAACACATCCTAAATATTCATTTGGATTATTTTTTCACATTCTTTCCTTTTTCTTTTTTCATTTTTGTGTACACACATTTTTGATTATTCACGACCACTTCATCACATCATCTTTTCAGGATTTTTTGGATATTCACAATAATTTTTGAACTTTGATTTGAAAACCACTACGTTTTTCTTTTTTACACACTTCATCATTTCACCGTTTATCGAGGGATATATAAGGATAACTGTTTAAAATAGAATCTTCATATTGGACATTCACTCTCTGGAAAGAATTTAAAGTTTGGGACCTACATATTTATGGACACATACTCAGTAAATTGATGTTTTTATATATTTATATTTTTTATCCAATCATCAACAGCTGTTTTATTGTAATTTATTTTGTGATTAAGATTGTATATTGTTGTGGTTTTTAACCACAATTGTATTGTTTTTTATATAGATATATGCATATTTTATTGTTAATTTTAAGTGGATCCACTTTTGTATCTTGTTTGTATATTTTAGCTATAAGTAGCTTATAAAATATTTTATATACCCCTATAGAATTTCAATATATTTTTTATTTAAATAATCTTGTCACTACAAGTGTCTTAGCCTTTTAGGAGGCGTTCTGTGTATTTATTTTTAGCACTAGATATATCTTTTCCATATTTTATGGTAAATCTTTCTAGACACAGGTTTTCTGGCTTGGACCAGAGTATCTATCACTGAATCTGAAAACCCACGCTTGGATAAAATCAAATGTTCAATTTCCAAGCAGTCAGCTGCAGAGAAATTAGATTTGGATGTTCGAATGGACCTTGTACTAGAAGATCCTGTCTCAAAGGTAGCTTCCATGGTGGAGCCGATGACATATTCACCAGGTCTGTATACCAAGTCCTGCGCGGCCACGCAGGAGCTATCAGAATCACTGAGGCCTTCTCCTGTTTGATCCTGGCTACAAGCCTGGGAAGGAGAGGGAATGGTGGAAACGCATCAGCTAGGTTGAACGACCAAGGCGCCACTAATGCATCCACTAGAGTGGCCTTGGGATCCCTGGATCTGGACCCGTAGCAAGGAACCTTGAAGTTCTGATGAGACGCCATCAGATCCATGTCTGGAATGCCCCATAATTGAGTCAACTGGGCAAACACCTCCGGGTGGAGTTCCCACTCCCCCGGATAGAAAATCTGACGACTCAGATAATCCGCCTCCCAGTTGTCGACTCCTGGGATGTGGATTGCAGATAGGTGGCAGGAGTGATCCTCCGCCCATTTGATGATCTCGGATACCTCTCTCATCGCCAAGGAACTCCTTGTTCTTCCCTGATGGTTGATGTAAGCTACAGTCGTCATGTTATCTGACTGGAATCTTATGTATCCAGCCTTCGCTAGATGAGGCCAAGCCCGGAGAGCATTGAATATCGCTGTCAGTTCTAGGATGTTGATCGGGAGAAGAGACTCTTCCCGAGACCATAAACCCTGAGTTTTCAGGGAATCCCAGACCGCGCCCCAGCCTGATAGACTGGCGTCGGTCGTGACAATGACCCACTTTGGTCTGTAGAAACTCATTCCCTGAGACAGGTGATCCTGTCTACTGGAGCATGCACAGTTGTAATGGTCTTAAATGAATTAGAGCAAAAGGAACTATGTCCATTGCTGCAACCATCAACCCTACTACTTCCATGCACTGAGCTATGGAAGACCGCAGAATAGAGAGAAGAACTTGACAAGCGTTTAGAAGCTTTGACTTTCTGACTTCTGTCAGGAAGATCTTCATTTCAAAAGAATCTATTATTGTTCCCAAAAAGGGAACTCTTGTCGACGGAGACAGGGAACACTTTTCTACGTTCACCTTCCACCCGTGAGATCTGAGAAAGGCTAGAACAATGTCTGTATGAGCCTTTGCCTTGGAAAGAGACAACGCTTGCATTAGAATGTCGTCCAGATAAGGTGCCACTGCAATGCCCCTTGGTCTTAGAACCGCTAGAAGGGACACGAGTACCTTTGTGAAAATTCTGGGAGCAGTGGCTAGTCCGAATGGGACAGCCACGAACTGATAATGTTTGTCCAGAAAGGCGAACCTTAGGAACTGATGATGATCTTTGTGGATAGGAATATGTAGATACGCATCCTTTAAATCCACGGTAGTCATATATTGACTCTCCTGGATCGTAGGTAAAATTGTTCGAATGGTTTCCATTTTGAACGATGGAACTCTGAGAAATTTGTTTAGAATTTTTAAATCCAGAATTGGTCTGAAAGTTCCCTCTTTTTTGGGAACTACAAACAGATTTGAGTAAAAACCCCTGAACTTGTTCCACAGTTGGAACTGGGTGTATCACTCCCATCTTTAACAGGTCTTCTACACAATGTAAGAATGCCTGTCTACTTATTTGGTTTGAAGATAAGTGAGAAATGTGGAACCTTCCCCTTGGGGGTAGTTCCTTGAATTCTAGAAGATAACCCTGAGAGACTATTTCTAGTGTCCAGGGATCCTGAACATCTCTTGCCCAGGCCTGAGCAAAGAGAGAGAGTCTGCCCCCTACTAGATCCGGTCCCAGATCGGGGGCTACCCCTTCATGCTGTCTTGGTAGCAGCAGCAGGCTTCTTGGCCTGTTTACCCTTATTCCAGCCTTGCATTGGTTTCCAAGCTGGTTTAGTCTGGGAAGCGTTACCCTCTTGTCTAGAGGCTGCCGAGTTAGAAGCCGGTCCGTTCCTGAAATTGCGAAAGGAACGAAAATTGGACTTATTCTTAGCCTTAAAAGGCCTATCTTGTGGGAGGGCATGGCCCTTTCCCCCAGTGATGTCTGTAATAATTTCTTTCAATTCTGGCCCAAAAAGGGTCTTACCTTTGAAAGGGATATTAAGCAATTTTGTCTTGGAAGATACATCCGCCGACCAAGACTTTAGCCAGAGCGCTCTGCGCGCCACAATTGCAAACCCTGAATTTTTCGCCGCTAATCTCGCTAACTGCAAAGCGGCGTCTAAAATAAAGGAATTAGCTAACTTAAGTGCGTGAATTCTGTCCATGACTTCCTCATACGGAGTCTCCCTACTGAGCGACTTTTCCAGTTCCTCGAACCAGAACTACGCCGCTGTAGTGACAGGAATAATGCACGAAATTGGTTGAAGGAGGTAACCTTGCTGTACAAAAATCTTTTTAAGCAAACCCTCCAATTTTTTATCCATAGGATCTTTGAAAGCACAATTGTCCTCAATGGGAATGGTTGTGCGTTTGGCTAGTGTAGAAACCGCCCCCCCTTGACCTTAGGGACTGTTTGCCATATGTCCTTCCTGGGGTCGACCATAGGGAACAATTTCTTAAATATAGGAGGAGGGACAAAAGGTATGCCTGGCTTCTCTCACTCCTTATTCACTATGTCCGCCACCCGTTTAGGTATCGGAAAGGCATCAGGGTGCACCGGGACCTCTAGGAACTTGTCCATCTTGCACAAGTTTTCTGGGATGACCAGATTGTCACAATCATCCAGAGCAGATAGCACCTCCTTAAGTAATGCGCAGAGATGCTCTGATTTAAATTTAAATGTCACAACATCAGGTTCTGCATGCTGAGAAATTCTTCCTATATCAGAAATTTCTCCATCTGAGAAACCCTCCCTCACTGCCACTTCAGACTGGTGTGAGGGTATGACAGAAAAATTATCATCAGCGCCCTCCTGCTCTACAGTGTTTAAAATAGAGCAATTGTGCTTTCTCTGAAATGCTGGCATTTTGGATAAAATATTAGCTATGGAGTTATCCATTACTGCCGTCAATTGTTGCATAGTAACAAGCATTGGCGCGCTAGAAGTACTAGGGGTCGCCAGCGCGGGCATAACTGGTATAGACACAGAAGGAGAAGATGTAGAACTATCTCTACTTCCTTCATCTGAGGAATCATCCTGGGCAACCTTACTATTTGTGACAATACTGTCCTTACTGTGTTTGGACGCTATGGCACAATTATCACATATATTTGAAGGGGGAACCACATTGGCTTCCATACATACAGAACATGATCTATCAGAAGGTACAGACATGTTAAACAGGCTTAAACTGGTTAATAAAGTACAAAAACCGTTTTAAAACAAAACCGTTACTGTCTCTTTAAATGTTAAACAGGGCACACTTTATTACTGAATATGTGAAAAACTATGAAGGAATTATCCAATCTTTACCAAATTTTCACCACAGTGTCTTAATGCATTCAAAGTATTGCACCCCAATTTTCAAGCTTAAAATGTGGAAACCGGGGCCGTTTGCAATTTTAACCCCACTACAGTCCCAGCCACAGCCTTTGTTGTGACTTCACTATCCCAGGGGGGTATTTCAAGCCTTCTAGGAACTTTTTCAGTGGACACCAGACCCTCTCACATGCATCTGCATGCACTGTACTTAAAAGAAACTGCACAATAATGGCGCGAAAATGAGGCTCTGTCTAATACAGTGAAAGGCCCTTCCTGACTGGGAAGGTGTCTTAACTAGTGCCTGGTGATAAAAAACGTTCCCCAAATAATAAAAGTGTGAAATCCACTTCAAACTTTAACTAAAAACTTAAATAAACAATCGATTTAGCCCTTAAGAGTGTCCACGAGTTAATAGCCCATAATAAGCCTTTTATTCTTTCTAAGTCTAAGAAAATGGCTTACTGATCCCCATGAGGGAAAAATGACAGCCTTCCAGCATTACACAGTCTTGTTAGAAAATGGCTAGTCATACCTTGAGCAGAAAAGTCTGCAAACTGTTCCCCCCAACTGAAGTTCTCTCATCTCAACAGTCCTGTGTGGGAACAGCAATCGATTTTAGTTACTGCTGCTAAAATCATACTCCTCTTTTAAACAGAACTCTTCATCTCTTTCTGTTTCAGAGTAAATAGTACATACCAGCACTATTTTAAAATAACAAACTCTTGATAGAAGAAATAAAAAACTACAACTAACACCATAAACTCCTCACCATCCCCGTGGAGATGCTACTTGTTCAGAGCGGCAAGGAGAATGACTGGGGGGCGGAGCCAGAGGCGGAGCTATATGGACAGCTCTTGCCGTGTGCTCTCCTTGCCTTTCCCTGTAGGGGAGGAGAATATCCCACAAGTAATGGATGACGCCGTGGACCGGACACACCAATGTTGGAGAAATGCTGTATATTCATGGCTGTAATGTGTTTTTTTTTGTAATTAATTCCATTAATCCATTCATAATGCCATGCTCTCCCAAAGGTTTCTGTCTTGAAGATATCACATTTTTTTTGTAGTTCTCAAAACTGTAAATTTGTGTCTGCAGAAATAACATGCTCCTTCAAAGCAACATTTTACAAAATTAACATACAGAGTTCATAAATAGATCTTAAAGGGTAGAGCATACAAATTTCAGATTTCAGATTTACTTCATACTCTTGGAATCCTTTGTTGAAGGAGAGCAATGCTCTACTGGGGCCTAGTTGAACACATTGGGTGAGACTGTGACAAGCAGCTAGCTCCCCATAGTGCATTGCTTCTGACCCTACCTTTGCAGGCTTTATAGCAATGGATACCAAGGGAACAAAGCAAATTAGATAAGAAGTCAATTGGAAAAGTATAAAAAATTGCATGTTCGTTCTGGATCATGAAAGTTTAATTTCAACTTTACTGCCCCTTTAATGCCATTGTTCACCTGCCAATCCATGTACACAGAATCAACCCATACTAAGCTTCAAGAAGCTCACTGAATAGAAGATTGTTGTAGTGGAATAATTTTGCACTAGGACCTAAGTGTGAGGAGGGAGGGACAAGCAGTAAAAATGTAAAATAATATTATTGTTTTAGTTAAATAAATCTATTTGAATTGTTATTATTAATGTAATCTTTATTTTTCTCCTTCCAATAAAGTACAGGTGAAAAGTTGATCAAATATGAATGATTAACCTATTAAACTGGAAATAGTTCACGTCCCAATAATTTCATTCATTTCAGTGATCTATCTATGCATATCTAATGTTCTATAACCAAATCAGTAATGGTCTAATACAACTAGAAAACGATAGTCTAAAAATAATCTAAAGACTTATTATTCTAATAATGAAAATCATGATTTAAATCAATTTAATGTAAATCAAATCCACCCTGGTTGGTAAAGGTTAAACCAGTAAGCAAAACAAAAATATGCCTGATACACATGTTAACAGACTACAATGAATAACTAAGCCTATTTCCTACCTCCATCTAGTCATGGGTGCCGCCATGTTGAAATCTAGCTTTTACTTCATTCCTATTTGCACAAGTGCAGCAACTCTCCTTCAGATGCCTGCAGTGTAACCTACGCTCCAAAAAGGCAGCACCAATAATAGAGAGAGGTGCATGAAATCTATTCAGTGTTTAATGTCCCTTTTATATATAAAAACAAAATGAACTATATAGCAATAATCTGCAAATTAAATTTTTTATTAATGTATTAGAGCATATTAATTTTTGTAAAGTGGATGTTGCTGATCTGAAATAAAATAACTTATGGAGTTGTACTGCCCACCACTGTGAGAGTTCTGTTTATCAGCCAATGAGCTTCTGCCCTACAGCACTTTCTGTTAAGCTCACAACCAAATAAACAGCTTTAACTTAAAAAAAAAAAACAAATGTAAAAGAAAATGTATTTTCTTATTGCACTTTTGCTTGCACATAACTATGTGTTTAAACCCTGAAAAGATTTGAAACTTACAAGGTCAGTTTACAATCAGCAATACTATACTGGGAGGTAGGGGAACATACTGTGTCAGCCAATAGCAAGAGGCATGTTTATACATTTGTTTAAAGTTCTCTTTGCAATTGATTTCCTTCACTTGACAACCTTCTCATAAAACATTTTTCCACTTCTAACTAGAGAAAATATATTTGCAGTACGGTAGTCCACTGATTTTTAAAAAATCATGTCATAAACATAGTATTCACTGAAAAAAGAAAGGGACAGTCTAGTTACGATCAAAATGTAAGGATTCAGATAGGGCATGTAATTTTAAACAACTTTCCAATTTACTATTATCATCAAATTTGCTTTGTTCTCTTGGTATTCTTTGTTTAAAGCTAAACTTTGGTAGTCTCATTTACTAATTTCTAAACCTTTGAGGACCGCCTCTTATCTCAGTTCATTTTTACAGCTTTTCACAGCTAGACAGTGCTAGTTCATGTGTGCCATATAGATTGAAATTTTGCTCACTCTCATGGAGTCAGCACTGATTAGCCAAAATGCATGTCTGTCAAAAGAACTGAAATAAGGTGGCAGTCTGCAGAGGCTTAGATACAAGGTAATGACAGAGGTAAAAGTATATTAATATAACCGTGTTGGTTATAAAGAATTGGGGAATGGTTAATAAAGGGATTATCTATTTTATCCATCTATCTTTTAAACAATACAAATTATAATCTTCAATAGAGTTCATACTTAAAACATGTCAAAAGGATTATGATGACAGTACACCCTAGCAAGACTATTACATAATGGGCTGGCAAATTAAGTGACTCAGACAAAACCTATTTTTGCTTGATTGGTTGATAAGTGTGAGACACATCTAAATAATTATACCACAATCAGCTTCCGTTCTATAAAAAAAAATGTGGTGGCAGCTGTTATAGAAAATATTCTGGTGCTAAACAGCAATCACAATTTAAATATATGACAAATCTGTAGTCTCTAATTTGCAAATGCTTTAAAAACTGATTTGTTTAGCATATCTAGGATTCTAAAATAAACATGCTATGAAATTACCTTGGTAAAGCTTTTAGGGATAAAAAATTATGAATCACCTAAACTACAATAGGTTATGTCATCTAAATATACATTGATATTAAAATACTTGTGCTTTACATAACATCGTCTTAATACTATGTACAGGCAAACACGTTTATGTTAAATTAGTCTCCTAAATATTAAAAAAAAATAGTAAGAGTCCAAACTGAAATACATGCGAGTGCATTTCAATTTTGAATACAATTTTGCGCTACATAGATTAGAGCAGTGTTTTTCAACCAGTGTGCCATGAGAAATCCTCAGGTGTGCCACGGCAGAACTGTGCTATTTGCCATTAGCCTTTGTTTATTGTATCATTATTGCACTTTGGAGGACGTTTATCCTATGTTTTTGTGCCTGGTCACAATCACACAGGAACACCTGAGTCGTTACTAACGACCGCAAAGAAAAAGGATCCCCCAGTCGCTATATAGCGACCGCCAAGTTTCTCTATTCTAAGACATTTAGTCGTTTTTAGTTGTTTTTAAACGACTGCAAAGATATATCTGCCCTATTAGTCGTATTTAGACGACCGCCAAGTTTCTGCATAGAAAGGACCCACCAGTTGCTATTAGCAACCAAGGCAACAAATCGTATCTCGAGTCGCTACATCACGACCGTACAGTCTGCACAACCTGAGGATCACATATTCCTATAATTAAGTCATCCACTTTGACCGCCAAGTACTACAAATATCCCCCAGGACTTCCACGATCTTTTGCGGAATAGGGGTAACTATAGAAACGCTGCACGTAACCAACATCAGTGACGTCACATCAGTCACATAGGAGCCATAAAAAAGGCGCTTTCAATATCATCTGGTAACGCCTAGCCGCAATACAACGCGGCCTTATATCCACCAGTTACCTCGCTGCTATACTGGACATCTTAGGAAATATTGCTCCACTGTTTGCTAAAAACGCAAGTAATATATAACGCAACCAGTTCCTCTTTTACCATTTTTATGAGTGTTATTATTAGTAATGAATAAGGGAGACGTCCCTGCACTTTTAGATACATATGTTTTAGTATATTGTTTGCCCTAATATATATATCTTTTTTGCATTTCGTTTTACACATTGTTTTAGACCTCCTTTTAATAAATTGTATTTATATTTGTATCTATCTGCATCCTTCATTGTTTTCATTTGAATAGCATATATATACAGGGAGTGCAGAATTATTAGGCAAGTTGTATTTTTGAGGATTCATTTTATTATTGAACAACAACCATGTTCTCAATGAACCCAAAAAACTCATTAATATCAAAGCTGAATAGTTTTGGAAGTAGTTTTTAGTTTGTTTTTAGTTATAGCTATTTTAGGGGGATATCTGTGTGTGCAGGTGACTATTACTGTGCATAATTATTAGGCAACTTAACAAAAAACAAATATATACCCATTTCAATTATTTATTTTTACCAGTGAAACCAATATAACATCTCAACATTCACAAATATACATTTCTGACATTCAAAAACAAAACAAAAACAAATCAGTGACAATATAGCCACCTTTCTTTGCAAGGACACTCAAAAGCCTGCCATCCATGGATTCTGTCAGTGTTTTGATCTGTTCACCATCAACATTGCGTGCAGCAGCAACCACAGCCTCCCAGACACTGTTCAGAGAGGTGTACTGTTTTCCCTCCTTGTAAATCTCACATTTGATGATGGACCACAGGTTCTCAATGGGGTTCAGATCAGGTGAACAAGGAGGCCATGTCATTAGATTTTCTTCTTTTATACCCTTTCTTGCCAGCCACGCTGTGGAGTACTTGGACGCGTGTGATGGAGCATTGTCCTGCATGAAAATCATGTTTTTCTTGAAGGATGCAGGCTTCTTCCTGTACCACTGCTTGAAGAAGGTGTCTTCCAGAAACTGGCAGTAGGACTGGGAGTTGAGCTTGACTCCATCCTCAACCCGAAAAGGCCCCACAAGCTCATCTTTGATGATACCAGCCCAAACCAGTACTCCACCTCCACCTTGCTGGCGTCTGAGTCGGACTGGAGCTCTCTGCCCTTTACCAATCCAGCCACGGGCCCATCCATCTGGCCCATCAAGACTCACTCTCATTTCATCAGTCCATAAAACCTTAGAAAAATCAGTCTTGAGATATTTCTTGGCCCAGTCTTGACGTTTCAGCTTGTGTGTCTTGTTCAGTGGTGGTCGTCTTTCAGCCTTTCTTACCTTGGCCATGTCTCTGAGTATTGCACACCTTGTGCTTTTGGGCACTCCAGTGATGTTGCAGCTCTGAAATATGGCCAAACTGGTGGCAAGTGGCATCTTGGCAGCTGCACACTTGACTTTTCTCAGTTCATGGGCAGTTATTTTGCGCCTTGGTTTTTCCACACGCTTCTTGCGACCCTGTTGACTATTTTGAATGAAACGCTTGATTGTTCGATGATCACGCTTCAGAAGCTTTGCAATTTTAAGAGTGCTGCATCCCTCTGCAAGATATCTCACTATTTTTGACTTTTCTGAGCCTGTCAAGTCCTTCTTTTGACCCATTTTGCCAAAGGAAAGGAAGTTGCCTAATAATTATGCACACCTGATATAGGGTGTTGATGTCATTAGACCACACCCCTTCTCATTACAGAGATGCACATCACCTAATATGCTTAATTGGTAGTAGGCTTTCGAGCCTATACAGCTTGGAGTAAGACAACATGCATAAAGAGGATGATGTGGTCAAAATACTCATTTGCCTAATAATTCTGCACACAGTGTATATATATCCTGTATTAGGCTACAATGTGTGATTTTGTAAAATTTTGGGATGGTGGTGTGCCACAGGATTTTTTAATGAAAAAAAGTGTGCCACAGCAAAAAAAAGGTTGCAAATCACTGGATTAGACAATGCTTCTTGTAAGCTCTATCACTGTTTCAGTTAGAGCCTAGAGCCTAGTTTCTCAACAGCCGGGCCAGGGACCAGTACCAGGCCTTGACCTAAAATGCTCCCACAGACCTGCTGCTCCACACATAAGAAACACCAGGCAGCCTGTCAGTGCCAGTGCACATATGTATGTGCACAATTAGCGGCAGTTCAGTGGGAGGACATCATGGGACAAGGAGCAGATAGGACTGGACCTGGGCACCACTGTTTAGTCATACCAGTCCACTGACACCAATTTATGTATATATTTTCTTTCTCCACTTACACCAATGCATTATAATTGTGTGTGTGTATATATATATATATATATATATATATATATATATATATATATATATATATATATATATATATATATATATATATATATATATATATATATATATATATATACATACATACATACATATATACACACACACACACACACACTGCAGGGCCCTGCACATGTCCGGCTAAAATTTACCGGGCCTTGAGGTCACTTGAGTTGAGAACCATTGGCCTAGAGTATATTTCCTAATGGTCTGTGTAACTAGTATTCTCATGTTGGCGCATGGGAGATATGTAGATATGCTGTAGGTGTCCATGTACACTAAAATACTGAAACAAACATTGATATATACCATAATACACGTATATGAACAACTACACACAAAACTTTACAAACCAGTCAAAAGGGACAGTCTACTCCAGAATTTGTATTGCTTAAAAAACATAATTTATGCTTACCTGATAAATTCCTTTCTCCTGTAGTGTAGTCAGTCCACGGGTCATCCATTACTTATGGGATTATAACTCCTCCCTAACAGGAAGTGCAAGAGGATCACCCAAGCAGAGCTGCTATATAGCTCCTCCCCTCTACGTCATACCCAGTCATTCGACCGAAAACCAAACGAGAAAGGAGAAACTATAGGGTGCAGTGGTGACTGGAGTATAATTTAAAATTTAGACCTGCCATAAAAAACAGGGCGGGCCGTGGACTGACTACACTACAGGAGAAAGGAATTTATCAGGTAAGCATAAATTATGTTTTCTCCTGTTAAGTGTAGTCAGTCCACGGGTCATCCATTACTTATGGGATACCAATACCAAAGCTAAAAGTACACGGATGACGGGAAGGACAGGCAGGCTCTTTACACGGAAGGAACCACTGCCTGAAGAACCTTTCTCCCAAAAATAGCCTCCGAAGAAGCAAAAGTATCAAATTTGTAAAATTTGGAAAAAGTGTGAAGTGAAGACCAAGTCGCAGCCTTGCAAATCTGTTCAACAGAGGCCTCATTCTTAAAGGCCCAAGTGGAAGCCACAGCTCTGGTAGAATGAGCTGTAATTCTTTCAGGGGGCTGCTGTCCAGCAGTCTCATAGGCTAAACGTATTATGCTACGAAGCCAAAAGGAAAGAGAGGTGGCCGAAGCCTTTTGACCTCTCCTCTGTCCAGAATACACGACAAACAGGGAAGAAGTTTGTCGAAAATCTTTAGTTGCCTGTAAATAAAATTTCAGGGCACGGACAACGTCCAGATTGTGCAGAAGACGTTCCTTCTTTGAAGAAGGGTTAGGGCACAATGATGGAACAACAATCTCTTGATTGATATTCCTGTTGGTAACTACCTTAGGTAAATACCCAGGTTTAGTACGCAGGACTACCTTGTCTGAATGGAAAATCAGATAAGGAGAATCACAATGTAAGGCAGATAACTCAGAGACTCTTCGAGCCGAGGAAATAGCCATTAAAAACAGAACTTTCCAAGATAACAGTTTGATATCAATGGAATGAAGGGGTTCAAACGGAACACCCTGTAAAACGTTAAGAACTAAGTTTAAACTCCATGGCGGAGCAACCGTTTTAAACACAGGCTTAATCCTGGCCAAAGCCTGACAAAAAGCCTGAACGTCTGGAACTTCTGACAGACGTTTGTGTAGAAGGATGGACAAAGCTGAGATTTGTCCCTTTAACGAACTAGCGGATAAACCCTTTTCTAAACCTTCTTGTAGAAAGGACAATATCCTAGGAATCCTAACCTTACTCCATGAGTAACTCTTGGATTCGCACCAATGCAAGTATTTGCGCCATATTTTATGGTAAATTTTCCTGGTAACAGGCTTCC
The DNA here is from genome assembly GCF_027579735.1 of Bombina bombina. NCBI lineage: Eukaryota > Metazoa > Chordata > Amphibia > Anura > Bombinatoridae > Bombina > Bombina bombina. The sequence goes on from NC_069500.1 coordinate 1,283,216,061, forward strand.
TAGCCTGTATCAAGGTATCAATCACTGACTCCGAGAATCCACGCTTTGATAGAATCAAGCGTTCAATCTCCATGCAGTCAGCCTCAGAGAAATTAGATTTGGATGTTTGAAGGGACCCTGCACCAGAAGGTCCTGTCTCAGAGGTAGAGACCATGGTGGACAGGACGACATTTAAGTAGAAAAAGGGGGGCTGAGGGCTAGTGGGTTAAGACGAGATAAAAAATTATAGGGAGAAATTATATGATAAAGACTTATAAGTATATTAGCCCTATAATTTTAAGAGAGAGACAGGAAGGATACATATGGATGTACCATTAATTGCAAAGACAAGAAGAAATCTTGCAAGAAAGGGGGTAGGCCTGTCAGGCTCTAAACATATATTTTGAACAACCCACTGGTTTAAATTATCAGCACAAGATGGTAATTCATAGAAGAGAGCAATGCTCTATGTCAGGGAGTAAATAGAACCCCATATACCCAATTTGGAACTTAGAATGAAGTTAAAATTGTCTCTGAAAACCATTCATACTGACAAAATCTTTATTAAGAGACAAAGGATAAAGTCCAGCAGGACTCAGACAAACATTCACACATACACTGGTTAAAAATAGCTCAAGCTCGTTTCTTAATTTATAGAAAATGCAATGTATAGCGTGGGAAATAGAAATAATATTTTAATAGTAATCTCTGCAAATGGAATTTTTAAGGATATCTAATATGAGCAAATGTTGAAAGATTCCTAAAATTATAATGTGCAGAATAACTGTTCTACAGTAAATGGTAGACCTTTGGATGGTGTGTACAGGGAATGATAGCTAGGATATATATATATATATATATATATAGCGTATTTAATTTTAGCATTCAGGGTGTCAAAAGGTTCAGTAGTTTGTGCACTTGTGGCGAGCACAGGGTGGCACTTAATATCACTGAGATAAATTGATTGTATTACAATATAACTGAAGGCTTGAGTTCAGCAATATTGTACAGAGATAATATAGATGATATGTGCAAAAAATGGTGAACACCAAATAGCATTCGAATATCTCAGAGATCAATTAAATAAATTGCAATATGACTGGGAGCTTTCAGCAATGTTACTCAGAGAAAAAATATATTTTAGGTCTGACCTATGCGGTATTTTGTGACCCAATATTCTCAATGGTTTAACCGGTATGTGCGTGCTCACTAATGGTTACATTTGTATATTTGATACATATTAGCACAGCTGAAATTATAAATCAATATCTAATGTCTCCCAGTTATAAACAGATATATGCTAGGCTACACTGTTGTTGTAACTTTGGTTAATGCCGGGTTACCTTAACCTGTATATACAGGTGTTTAGGTGATATACCACAGGTTTTATAACCTATATATCAGTATCATAGATTTTGGTTAACCTATTCCTTTAGTTTTGATATCAAAGTGAGTCTAGCACAAATATCAAGTTGCCACCTTAGTTTGCCAAGCACATATGGATTAATGTATTGTTGAATATCAGTTATACAAATTTAACGAAGTAAAAAAACTCTCATAACCCCTGGCTGAAATAAGCCTCTTCTATAGCGGAGGCTGTTATTAATATTACTTCTAGCTAATAACACTCAAACGTTCATATCTTGATCTACAAAAGTCTCTACTATATCGGAGACTGTATTACTGTTAGTCTGCTCCAATTTCACACACGCATATATTCAATAAGTATTAGAAAGTATGTTAGCGAGCGAGCGGCTAAAAGCAGTGAGGTACTATGACCTCGTGAACAATGCCCCTGACGCGCGTTTCACATAACGCTTCTTCAGAGGGGTACGCGCCGGCCGGACTTGTGATGTTATATTCATTTGAAAGACCCAGTCAGGATCATCGATTGGCTCACAGAGTATCAGATTGTCGGATGGTATTGGTTAGTATAGATGAGACGCACCTATGACTGACCCAATCAAATAATCTTTGCGAGCATCACCTGTTGTCAGGTAGAATTCCTGTGACAGAAAGACTCGATCTGTAAAACAGAAACAATCAAACGAGCAGAGAGGAATGATTCATTAAGCTGCTTGAGTATCATAAGCTGTCATGACTGCACTTTTTGTGTGCACTTGTCAGTATAATTTGCAATATGTTAAGCAATGCAGTATCATGTTGTGTTTGAAAAATTCAGTTCCAGTTTGTACGTGATGCAGAAAATAGAAAGGTGTAAGAGAAATGTGCTAAAGTACTTGTGTGAGATTGCACCTTGTATTTGAATAAAATATAATAGAATATTCAACGTGAGAGTGGGGAAATAAAACACGATCACTTGGAAGGTTTTTTATATAAAATGTTAAATGTGCTCTAGAATAACAAGCGTGATGATTGACATTAATGACAGACATAGTGAAGGTAGAAAAACATACTATTAAATAAAATAATATTCTAATAATGTGATAGGTGACATAGATATGACGATGGTGAGATAGCAAAGAAATTTGCTAATATATGTGCCCTTTTCAATTTTATAAAACTATTCAAACACTTGACTGTAACATTGTGTTTGCAGACAATTTTAAATGAGTAACCGATCTACATATTAGTTGGTTTCAGTGATTTATTAAGTTTGCAAGAAAACATTGTAGTTATTATGCTCATTTAATCCAACTGGGTGTACAGTATTGAGCAAATGTATCCATCTGCACTCTGCCTTCAGTAGTGCATTCTCAATATTGCCACCTCTTATGCCTAGTGATATTTTCTGTAATACTGCAAATTTCATATGGTTATATTGACTTCTGTGTTTGGTTAAGAAGTGTTTGGCAACACTAGTGATCTTTTTGCCATTCTGAAGGTCATTTTCAGCATTTTTGATGTTGTTCTTATGTTCCAATATCCTTACTCGTGCCTCTCTAGTAGTCATTCCTACATAGGCTTTGTCACATTCGCAAAAGATAATATAGATTACCCCAGAGGTCCTACATGTAAAATGTTGATAAAGTTTATGGACTGTGCCATATTTATCTTTGATCTCTTTTATCTTTTTAACAAAAGGACATGCTGTACATGTACAGCAAGGATACATGCCTGGGTCAGTGTCTTTTTTTCTTGGATTGTGCACATAGTGGCTCCTGACCAATTGGTCCTTCAAATTCCTGGGTCTCTTATATCCAATTTTAACCCTATCTCCTATTATGTCATGGAGATCGGGATCATTTTCTAGGATGAACCAATTATCGTTGAATATTTTAATTACATGCTGCATCTGTGGATTATAGGTGGTAATTAACCTAGGAATGGTTTTGGAGGTATCTTTCTTTTTTGGATGAAGTAATTCAGATCTTTCTGTTTTTAAGGCTTTAAATTTAGCCTTCTTAACAGACCTCTTACTATATCCCCTTTGGACTAATCTTGTTGTTAAGTCCTTACTCTCATTTTCAAAGATTGCAGTGTCTGAACAATTTCGTCTGAGTCGAAGGAATTCCCTGTAAGGTATTGCTTTTAATGTACTGTTAGGGTGAGCACTCGATTCATGTAGTAATGAGTTTGTGGATGTTTCCTTTCTAAAAATCTTAGTTTGTACTGTACCAAGTATGTAGATCAGAGGTTGAGGGAATACTTAACAACGCTACCATCATACGTCAGAGATACAATGGAAGTATTACAGATTTTACAAAATCTCCATCTGGGAAAAGATATCTGGCTCATTACAGCAGATGTGGAATCTTTATACACCAGTATCAGACATGAAGATGGTATACAAGCAGTGAAGTATTTTCTATCTACAAATTCACTAGATAATGAAGAACATAATGAATTTGTCATTTCTCTTTTACAGTTTGTTCTAACTCATAACATTTTCACGTTCAAAGATAGCTTTTTCCTTCAAACACAAGGCACAGCGATGGGCACCTCATGCGCCCCTACGTATGCCAATTTATTCCTAGGCTTTTGGGAACAAAAAGTAGTTTTCACAGACAACATGGAAAAATTCACTAACCATGTGGTACTCTGGCTTAGATACATCGATGATGTGCTCTTCCTGTGGGAAGGCACACGTGAAATGTTAGATGAATTCTTATCAACACTCAATGTCAACAATCTTAACATCAAATTAACATACCAAGCAGAACTACATGAGATTAACTTTCTGGATCTCACAATAACCAAAAATCCAGATGGTACAGTACAAACTAAGATTTTTAGAAAGGAAACATCCACAAACTCATTACTACATGAATCGAGTGCTCACCCTAACAGTACATTAAAAGCAATACCTTACGGGGAATTCCTTCGACTCAGACGAAATTGTTCAGACACTGCAATCTTTGAAAATGAGAGTAAGGACTTAACAACAAGATTAGTCCAAAGGGGATATAGTAAGAGGTCTGTTAAGAAGGCTAAATTTAAAGCCTTAAAAACAGAAAGATCTGAATTACTTCATCCAAAAAAGAAAGATACCTCCAAAACCATTCCTAGGTTAATTACCACCTATAATCCACAGATGCAGCATGTAATTAAAATATTCAACGATAATTGGTTCATCCTAGAAAATGATCCCGATCTCCATGACATAATAGGAGATAGGGTTAAAATTGGATATAAGAGACCCAGGAATTTGAAGGACCAATTGGTCAGGAGCCACTATGTGCACAATCCAAGAAAAAAAGACACTGACCCAGGCATGTATCCTTGCTGTACATGTACAGCATGTCCTTTTGTTAAAAAGATAAAAGAGATCAAAGATAAATATGGCACAGTCCATAAACTTTATCAACATTTTACATGTAGGACCTCTGGGGTAATCTATATTATCTTTTGCGAATGTGACAAAGCCTATGTAGGAATGACTACTAGAGAGGCACGAGTAAGGATATTGGAACATAAGAACAACATCAAAAATGCTGAAAATGACCTTCAGAATGGCAAAAAGATCACTAGTGTTGCCAAACACTTCTTAACCAAACACAGAAGTCAATATAACCATATGAAATTTGCAGTATTACAGAAAATATCACTAGGCATAAGAGGTGGCAATATTGAGAATGCACTACTGAAGGCAGAGTGCAGATGGATACATTTGCTCAATACTGTACACCCAGTTGGATTAAATGAGCATAATAACTACAATGTTTTCTTGCAAACTTAATAAATCACTGAAACCAACTAATATGTAGATCGGTTACTCATTTAAAATTGTCTGCAAACACAATGTTACAGTCAAGTGTTTGAATAGTTTTATAAAATTGAAAAGGGCACATATATTAGCAAATTTCTTTGCTATCTCACCATCGTCATATCTATGTCACCTATCACATTATTAGAATATTATTTTATTTAATAGTATGTTTTTCTACCTTCACTATGTCTGTCATTAATGTCAATCATCACGCTTGTTATTCTAGAGCACATTTAACATTTTATATAAAAAACCTTCCAAGTGATCGTGTTTTATTTCCCCACTCTCACGTTGAATATTCTATTATATTTTATTCAAATACAAGGTGCAATCTCACACAAGTACTTTAGCACATTTCTCTTACACCTTTCTATTTTCTGCATCACGTACAAACTGGAACTGAATTTTTCAAACACAACATGATACTGCATTGCTTAACATATTGCAAATTATACTGACAAGTGCACACAAAAAGTGCAGTCATGACAGCTTATGATACTCAAGCAGCTTAATGAATCATTCCTCTCTGCTCGTTTGATTGTTTCTGTTTTACAGATCGAGTCTTTCTGTCACAGGAATTCTACCTGACAACAGGTGATGCTCGCAAAGATTATTTGATTGGGTCAGTCATAGGTGCGTCTCATCTATACTAACCAATACCATCCGACAATCTGATACTCTGTGAGCCAATCGATGATCCTGACTGGGTCTTTCAAATGAATATAACATCACAAGTCCGGCCGGCGCGTACCCCTCTGAAGAAGCGTTATGTGAAACGCGCGTCAGGGGCATTGTTCACGAGGTCATAGTACCTCACTGCTTTTAGCCGCTCGCTCGCTAACATACTTTCTAATACTTATTGAATATATGCGTGTGTGAAATTGGAGCAGACTAACAGTAATACAGTCTCCGATATAGTAGAGACTTTTGTAGATCAAGATATGAACGTTTGAGTGTTATTAGCTAGAAGTAATATTAATAACAGCCTCCACTATAGAAGAGGCTTATTTCAGCCAGGGGTTATGAGAGTTTTTTTACTTCGTTAAATTTGTATAACTGATATTCAACAATACATTAATCCATATGTGCTTGGCAAACTAAGGTGGCAACTTGATATTTGTGCTAGACTCACTTTGATATCAAAACTAAAGGAATAGGTTAACCAAAATCTATGATACTGATATATAGGTTATAAAACCTGTGGTATATCACCTAAACACCTGTATATACAGGTTAAGGTAACCCGGCATTAACCAAAGTTACAACAACAGTGTAGCCTAGCATATATCTGTTTATAACTGGGAGACATTAGATATTGATTTATAATTTCAGCTGTGCTAATATGTATCAAATATACAAATGTAACCATTAGTGAGCACGCACATACCGGTTAAACCATTGAGAATATTGGGTCACAAAATACCGCATAGGTCAGACCTAAAATATATTTTTTCTCTGAGTAACATTGCTGAAAGCTCCCAGTCATATTGCAATTTATTTAATTGATCTCTGAGATATTCGAATGCTATTTGGTGTTCACCATTTTTTGCACATATCATCTATATTATCTCTGTACAATATTGCTGAACTCAAGCCTTCAGTTATATTGTAATACAATCAATTTATCTCAGTGATATTAAGTGCCACCCTGTGCTCGCCACAAGTGCACAAACTACTGAACCTTTTGACACCCTGAATGCTAAAATTAAATACGCTATATATATATATCCTAGCTATCATTCCCTGTACACACCATCCAAAGGTCTACCATTTACTGTAGAACAGTTATTCTGCACATTATAATTTTAGGAATCTTTCAACATTTGCTCATATTAGATATCCTTAAAAATTCCATTTGCAGAGATTACTATTAAAATATTATTTCTATTTCCCACGCTATACATTGCATTTTCTATAAATTAAGAAACGAGCTTGAGCTATTTTTAACCAGTGTATGTGTGAATGTTTGTCTGAGTCCTGCTGGACTTTATCCTTTGTCTCTTAATAAAGATTTTGTCAGTATGAATGGTTTTCAGAGACAATTTTAACTTCATTCTAAGTTCCAAATTGGGTATATGGGACAGGACGACATGTCCACTAGGTCTGCATACCAGGTCCTGCGTGGCCACGCAGGCGCTATTAGAATCACCAATGCTCTCTCCTGTTTGATCCTGGCAATCAATCGAGGAAGCATCGGGAAGGGTGGAAACACATAAGCCATGTTGAAGACCCAAGGTGCTGTCAGAGCATCTATCAGAACCGCTCCCGGGTCTCTGGACCTGGATCCGTAATAAGGAAGTTTGGCGTTCTGGCGAGACGCCATGAGATCCAGATCTGGTCTGCCCCAACGCCGAAGAATTTGGGCAAAGACCTCCGGATGAAGTTCCCACTCCCCCGGATGAAAAGTCTGGCGACTTAGATAATCCGCTTCCCAGTTCTCCACGCCTGGGATGTGGATCGCTGATAGGTGGCAAGAGTGAGACTCTGCCCAGTGCATTATCTTTGAGACTTCCATCATTGCTAGGGAACTCCTTGTCCCTCCCTGATGGTTGATGTAAGCCACAGTCGTGATGTTGTCCGACTGAAACCTGATGAACCTCAGAGTTGCTAACTGAGGCCAAGCCAGAAGGGCATTGAAAACTGCTCTTAATTCCAGAATATTTATGGGAAGGAGACTCTCCTCCTGAGTCCAAGATCCCTGAGTCTTCAGGGAATTCCAGACAGCGCCCCAACCTATCAGGCTGGCGTCTGTTGTTACAATTGTCCAATCTGGCCTGCTGAAAGGCATCCCCTTGGATAGATGTGGCCGAGAGAGCCACCATAGAAGAGAATTTCTGGTCTCTTGATCCAGATTCAGCATAGGGGACAAATCTGAGTAGTCCCCATTCCACTGACTTAGCATGCACAATTGCAGTGGTCTGAGATGCAGGCGTGCAAAGGGTACTATGTCCATTGCCGCTACCATTAAGCCGATTACCTCCATGCATTGAGCCACTGACGGGCGTGGAATGGAATGAAGGACCCGGCAAGCATTTAGAAGTTTTGTTAACCTGACCTCTGTCAGATAAATCTTCATTTCTACAGAATCTATAAGAGTCCCTAAGAAGGGAACTCTTGTGAGTGGCAATAGAGAACTCTTTTCCTCGTTCACTTTCCACCCATGTGACCTTAGAAATGCCAGTACTAACTCTGTATGAGACTTGGCAGTTTGGAAACTTGACGCTTGTATCAGAATGTCGTCTAGGTACGGAGCTACCGATATTCCTCGCGGTCTTAGTACCGCCAGAAGAGACCCCAGAACCTTTGTGAAGATTCTTGGAGCAGTAGCTAACCCGAAGGGAAGAGCTACAAACTGGTAGTGCCTGTCTAGAAAGGCAAACCTTAGGTACCGGTAATGATCTTTGTGAATCGGTATGTGAAGGTAGGCATCCTTTAAATCCACTGTGGTCATGTACTGACCCTTTTGGATCATGGGTAAGATTGTCCGAATAGTTTCCATTTTGAACGATGGAACTCTTAGGAATTTGTTTAGGATCTTTAAATCCAAGATTGGTCTGAAGGTTCCTTCTTTCTTGGGAACCACAAACAGATTTGAGTAAAACCCCTGTCCGTGTTCCGACCGCGGAACCGGGTGGATCACTCCCATTAGTAAAACATCTTGTACACAGCGTAGAAACGCCTCTTTCTTTATCTGGTTTGTTGACAACCTTGAAAGATGAAATCTCCCTTTTGGAGGAGAAGCTTTGAAGTCCAGAAGATATCCCTGAGATATGATCTCTAACGCCCAGGGATCCTGGACATCTCTTGCCCAAGCCTGGGCGAAGAGAGAAAGTCTGCCCCCTACTAGATCCGTTTCCGGATTGGGGGCCCTCACTTCATGCTGTCTTAGGGGCAGCAGCAGGTTTTCTGGCCTGCTTGCCCTTGTTCCAGGTCTGGTTAGGTTTCCAGCCCTGTCTGTAGCGAGCAACAGTTCCTTCCTGTTTTGGAGCGGAGGAAGTTGATGCTGCTCCTGCCTTGAAGTTACGAAAGGCACGAAAATTAGACTGTCTAGCCCTTGGATTGGCTCTGTCTTGAGGCAGGGCATGGCCCTTACCTCCAGTAATGTCAGCGATAATTTCTTTCAAACCGGGCCTGAATAATGTCTGCCCTTTGAAAGGTATGTTAAGCGATTTAGAAGTCACATCGGCTGACCAGGATTTTAGCCACAGCGCTCTGCGCGCCTGAATGGCGAACCCGGAATTCTTAGCCGTAAGCTTAGTTAGATGTACTACGGCATCAGAAATAAATGAATTAGCTAGCTTAAGGGCTTTAAGCTTGTTTGTAATCTCATCCAATGGAGCTGTTTCAAGGGTCTCTTCCAGAGACTCAAACCAGAATGCCGCCGCCGTGACCGGCGCAATGCATGCAAGGGGTTGCAATATAAAACCTTCTTGAACAAACATTTTCTTAAGGTAACCCTCTAACTTTTTATCCATTGTATCTGAAAAGGCACAGCTATCCTCCACCGGGATAGTGGTATGCTTAGCTAAAGTAGAAACTGCTCCCTCCACCTTAGGGACCGTCTGCCATAAGTCCCGTGTGGTGGCGTCTATTGGAAACATCTTTCTGAATATAGGAGGGGGTGAGAAAGGCACACCGGGTCTATCCCACTCCTTGTTAACAATTTCAGTAAGTCTTTTAGGTATAGGAAAAACGTCAGTACACGTTGGTACCGCAAAATATTTATCCAACCTACATATTTTCTCTGGGATTGCAACCGTGTTACAATCATTCAGAGCCGCTAACACCTCCCCTAGTAACAAACGGAGGTTCTCAAGCTTAAATTTGAAATGTCTGAATCCAGTTTATTTGGATCAGATCCGTCACCCACAGAATGAAGCTCTCCGTCTTCATGTTCTGCAAATTGTGACGCAGTATCAGACATGGCCCTAGTATTATCAGCGCACTCTGTTCTCACCCCAGAGTGGTCTCGTTTACCCCTGAGTTCTGGCAATTTAGATAAAACTTCAGTCATAACATTAGCCATGTCTTGCAAAGTGATTTGTAATGGCCGCCCTGATGTACTTGGCGTTACAATATCACGCACCTCCTGAGCGGGAGATGCAGGTACTGACACGTGAGGCAAGTTAGTCGGCATAACTTCCCCCTCGTTGTCTGGTGAATTTTTCTTAACATGTACAGATTGGCTTTTATTTAAAGTAGCATCAATGCAATTAGTACATAAATTTCTATTGGGCTCCACATTGGCCTTAGAACATATTGCACAAAGAGATTCCTCTGTGTCAGACATGTTTAACAAACTAGCAATTAGACTAGCAAGCTTGGAAAATACTTTTCAAATGAATTTACAAGCAATATAAAAAACGTCACTGTGCCTTTAAGAAGCACACAAAAAACTGTGACAGTTGAAATAACAATGAACCGGATTAGTTATAGCAATCAGTTTTTCACATGAAATGCATAAATTTAGCAAAGGATTGCACCCATTAGCAAATGGATTATTAACCCCTTAATACCAAAAAAACGGATAATAAAATATATAACGTTTTTATCACAGTCAAAGCACAGTCTCACAGGTCTGCTGTGAGTGATTACTTCCCTCAAACTAGTTTTGGAGACCCCTGAGCTCTGTAGAGACGTCCTGGATCACGCAGAGAGAATAAGGAAGGCTGTGACTGAATTTTTAATGCGTAGTAAAAGCGCCAAAATAGGCCCCTCCCACTCATAATACAACAGTGGGGAAGCTCAGTAAACTGATTTTATTCAAAATAAACGAAAGCCAAGTGGAAAATAATGCCCATAAAATTTTTCACCAAGTACCTCAGAGAAAAAAACGATTAACCTGCCAGTAAACGTTTTAATATGAATATATGAAATGATATTAAAAGCCTGTTGCTAGTCGCTCTCACTGCAGAAAGGCTATAAGTTATATGTATACAGTATTTTCTTAGTGAAGTGCCATTCCCCAGAAATACCTCAGTGCCAACATACATACATAACAGCCTGATACCAGTTGCTACTACTGCATTTAAGGCTGTACTTACATTATATCGGTATTAGCAGTATTTTCTCAGTCAATTCCATTCCTTAGAAAATAATATACTGCAACATACCTCTTTGCAGGTGAACCCTGCCCGCTGTCCCCTGTTCTGAAGTTACCTCACTCCTCAGAATGGCCGAGAACAGCAAATGGATCTTAGTTACGTCCGCTAAGATCATATACAAACTCAGGTAGATTCTTCTTCTAATACTGCCTGAAAAAAAACAACACACTCCGGTGCCGTTTAAAACAACAAACTTTTGATTGAAGAAATAAAAACTAAATTTAATAACCACACTCCTCTCACACATCCTATCTATTAGTTAGGTGCAAGAGAATGACTGGGTATGACGTAGAGGGGAGGAGCTATATAGCAGCTCTGCTTGGGTGATCCTCTTGCACTTCCTGTTAGGGAGGAGTTATAATCCCATAAGTAATGGATGACCCGTGGACTGACTACACTTAACAGGAGAAATATAGATAATCCTTTTTTTACCCATTCTCCAGTTTTGCATAACCAACATGGTTAGAATATTACACTTTTTACCTCTGTGATTATCTTGTATCTAAGCCTCTGCAGACTGCCCCCTTATTTCAGTTCTTTTGACAGACTTGCATTTTAGCCAATCAGTGCTGGCTCATAAATACCTCAATGGGGTTGAGCACCATGTTATATACATATATGGCACACATGAACTAGTGCTGTCTAGCTGTGAAAAACTGTCAAAATGCACTGAGATAAGAGGCGGTCTTCAAGGGCTTAGAAATTAGTATATGAGCCTACCTAGCTTTCAACAAACAATACCAAGAAAACAAAGCAAATTTGATGATAAAAGTGACATCTTGCAATTTGCAAAATGTGAGTGACATAAGCAGGGGTGGAAAAATACCACTATAGTTTACTAGTCAGGGCTTAAAAATTACTAGCCAAGCGGGAAAAAGTTATGAATCCATTCAATGTTAAAGATAGGAAAAACTCAATTTTTTAACTTGTCCAGGACCAGTAGGCTAGTGGAAATTTCAAACCCTAAACAAAAGTATCCTTGACATTTCTGCTGATGCAGAGATGTTGTTGCTCCTAAAAATAGCATTACAACTGAAAGGGACAATGTACTCATACACAGTGTGCATGTGTATTGCAGCTCCCAATGGGGTTTTACCTGTGGGTTTAACACCTTTGTGGAAGTTAAAAGCACATTTAACAAGAGACAATAGTGCAAAACAACATGATCTTACAAACTAGAACATTTAATGTTGTGTAAAGTGGTCACTTAATCCCCAAAATAATTACACTTAAAGGGACATGACACCCAAAACGTTTCTTTTGTGATTAAGATAGAGCACACCATTTTAAACAACTTTCTAATTTACTTTTATATGTTCTCTTTGTATCTTTTGTTGAAAAGCAGGGACATGAGCCGAGGTGCTATCATGTGTCTGGAGCCCTACATGGCAGAAGTTTTGCAATAATGTTGACCATTTGCAAGATCACTATTTCATGTCATCTAGTGCTCCAGATACCTACCTAGGTATCTCTTCAACAAAGAATATCATGGGAATGAAGCAAATTTGATTTTAGAAGTAAATTGAAAACTGTTTTAAAATTGTTTGCTCAGTCTAAATCACATAAAGAAATGTTGGGGTTTCATATCTCTTTAAAATAAAACATAATTCCAAACATTATGCAAATGTTTACTACTGCTAGACATGAACGAACAAGAGAGGAATGAAATATATAAACACATATTCACACATCTTTACTACTGCTAGACATGAACGAACAGGAATGAAATATATAAACACATATTCACACATCTTTACTACTGCTAGACATGAACGAACAAGAGAGGAATGAAATATATAAACACATATTCACACATCTTTACTACTGCTAGACATGAACGAACAAGAGAGGAATGAAATATATAAACACATATTCACACATCTTTACTACTGCTAGACATGAACGAACAAGAGAGGAATGAAATATATAAACACATATTCACACATCTTTACTACTGCTAGACATGAACGAACAAGAGAGGAATGAAATATATAAACACATATTCACACATCTTTACTACTGCTAGACATGAACGAACAAGAGAGGAATGAAATATATAAACACATATTCACACATCTTTACTACTGCTAGACATGAACGAACAAGAGAGGAATGAAATATATAAACACATATTCACACATCTTTACTACTGCTAGACATGAACGAACAAGAGAGGAATGAAATATATAAACACATATTCACACATCTTTACTACTGCTAGACATGAACGAACAAGAGAGGAATGAAATATATAAACACATATTCACACATCTTTACTACTGCTAGACATGAACGAACAAGAGAGGAATGAAATATATAAACACATATTCACACATCTTTACTACTGCTAGACATGAACGAACAAGAGAGGAATGAAATATATAAACACATATTCACACATCTTTACTACTGCTAGACATGAACGAACAAGAGAGGAATGAAATATATAAACACATATTCACACATCTTTACTACTGCTAGACATGAACGCACAAGAGAGGAATGAAATATATAAACACATATTCACACATCTTTACTACTGCTAGACATGAACGAACAAGAGAGGAATGAAATATATAAACACATATTCACACATCTTTACTACTGCTAGACATGAACGAACAAGAGAGGAATGAAATATATAAACACATATTCACACATCTTTACTACTGCTAGACATGAACGAACAAGAGAGGAATGAAATATATAAACACATATTCACACATCTTGAGAACTAGCGGTCACCAAATTCATTTTCCCCCACGCAGGAAGACAACTGAAAACCAAAAAAAAAAAACTTACTTCAGCCAAAGTTATAAGTAGTGGATCAAATGGAATGGTTTCTGGAGGACGTTCCCACTGTAACTTGTGTTTTACAGAACCATGCACCAATCTAACAACAAAAGAAGAACAATTTAAGGATTGCATATTCACTACCGGTTAGATTGTTATATTTTGTTAACAGATCAAAGTTTTTTTGTTTTTTTTTTTAAATGCCCTGTGAGGTTTATACATTTAAATAGCTAACAGGGACATGTCATTTTGATAACATTTACAGAATACTGACATCAGTGTAACACAATTTAATTTACCTGCAGCTGTATTGACATTTTTTGTGCACCATTTAATTTACCGCATTTAATGTAACAAGATCAAACATTAAAAACTAGAACATTAATTCTCATAAATACAAATTCAATACAGAACATTTGTCAACCAGTTAAGAATAAAATGGTTGATGGCTTCTCTAAGAAATAATGAATTTAAAAACAAGTATCTAATTAATTGGTGCCAGCGCATAAAGGTATCGTTTAAACAAGTCAAGACAGAGTATTATGCAAAACATATAGATTGCACCAAGCCTTCTTCAGAGGATTAAAGAGTACTAATACTAGTATATACGAAAAGAAATGTACTAGTATATACAAAAAATCTGTATACTATCAAGGATCTACTACTACTAGTATTACTAGTAGTATTAAAGCAATAAACCATCTTAGAAGACAATAGAATGTGTGTACTTTGTAGCCGATTCTGAACATTACTTTGTAATAAGGAGCATGTCAAACACTGAAAGGAAAATCATTACCTGCAAGGGATTCCTCCTTTGGAATATATGGCAGCAAAGGCAGATGGTGCTTTCTGGGACTCAGAAAACTAACAACAACACGAAAAAATATATATAGTGTTAGATTAGATGTTTTTTACCTCCGTCTTTCCTTCTATTCTCATTTTGTCTCTTCCTCATTTCCCTCCTAGCGCTCCATCTTTCCATCTTTTTACAATGTCTTTTTCTCTGTTCTGTAGGCAGCTATTTTGCCACTAACATCCCCTTGTCCACTTCTGTCAACCCAACTCAACTTTCACAGCTTCCCTCTTTTCAATTTTTGTGTATTATTGTGGCTTTCCTCATTATGGTCTCTTTGTCACTCTTATCAACACTTCCTTTTCCTCTCCCCTTTTTCTGACCCTTTTCCTCACACTCTTTGCTAACTTGTTTTGTTTCCTTTACAATCCCTCTCTCCTTCTTCCTTACATCCTCTGATTCCACCCTACATCACTGCTGCTGTTCATTGCAGCTCCCCTTACAAACTGATTTGCCAACTCTTGTTCCTTTCTCTTTCATCTGCCAGTTTTCCTTTCTATTTCCTTTTCTTCCATACACAACCACTCCTTCCAAATTCTTTTACATCCACCATCTTATTTTGTAAAAGTAAATAACAGTGTTCTTAGATCTGGATACGCTTTGGCTCACTTAGCTCTACTAACCATACTACACTTAATGAAAAACATTTCTCATATATTCATTGTGCTTACTAGAACATCAACTATAATTTACTATATCTAGAGTACGACATATACTTCATAATAATATAATTACATTTTGCAAATGACTCACTGGATCTATAGTTTTGGGATTTAGCTTATCGCTTGGTCTGCTTCGTGTCCCACTTCCTGCATTTGAAGCTCCTGTAGCAGATCCAGTGGGAGATGGAGTGGTTTTGCTTCTTTGTCCTGTTGTCCTCAGTTGACCTCTTGAGGTAGAAGACATTGCTTGATCATAACTTTTGTAAAGAATAAGAAATCATATTAGACTCAAAACAATATATTATCTGCGTACTAAATTTTCGAGAAATTGAGGATGTGAGGGGGAGAGGCATAGTGGTGTTGTCACAAGTCACGCAGGAAGTGTTTGAGGAGCTGCGCGTCTGCAGTGCAAGACAGAGAAGGGAAGGGGCTGAGAATTTAGCGCCTACCGGTAAGCTAAGAAGCTAGCTCGGTCTAGCAGTAAGGCGGCATTCCAACAATCCCACGGAGGCAGAGTGGGTCTGCAGGTCGGCAGATGTGAAGTGAATAAGAACGAACTGGATGATCCGGGTATAAGCCACGGCCAGGAGGAACGGCATAAGCTCACGGTGATGAGTTTGCTTTCAAAATCTATCACCATTAACAACAGGTGAGACCCTCCCCCCAAGCCTGAATACGCAAGCCTTGAGCTACAGAGGATTGCACAGGAAAAGTGCAACAGCAGAGGGAATAAGGTATTTCTCCTCTCTATTTTCCTTTCTACT
This sequence comes from Bombina bombina, assembly GCF_027579735.1. Lineage (NCBI taxonomy): Eukaryota > Metazoa > Chordata > Amphibia > Anura > Bombinatoridae > Bombina > Bombina bombina. The sequence goes on from NC_069500.1 coordinate 1,283,232,386, forward strand.
AATGGATTGTGCATTATAATGTGATTGTAGCAGTTTGGTTTCGATGGAAAAAAGAAAAACTGAACATTTGTAATACTGCCAGTAGCACTTGGAAAATCTCGAATTGACTGTTCACAATTAAGCACTAAATGAGAAAGGATAGGGGGATTTGTGAATACCTTATGGCCAATAAAGTGAATATTAAAACCTGTGACACACAAGCTAGAGTAGCTGGATATTGAGAAATCTCAGAGAAGTATAATTAAAAACACAAGCTTAAGTACATATTCACTTTTTTTTTCTTTCCCTCTCTGTAAAAAAACTCCTTAAACTCTACAAATAATAAGGAAGAGAGAGGAGGCCAGCCGTGGGTCTGTATGAATTTTCAGAATGTAATTACTTTGTTAACTAATAAGAAGGAAAAGAAAACGACATATGAGAGGCTGGTATAAAATTTAAAGGGGGTTGGGTCTGTAATTTTCCCTCTGGCTAAAGAGAATGTGAATTTTGGTTACATCAGGCTAATTATAAAGCTGCTTTGAAACTCTCTACCTTTTAATAATATAGGTCTATGATGGATGGTATCAATGCAAGCCCCTTCCCCACTCTACTTAAAATTTTGGAATTTTTTACCTCTTAAAGATAGAACAGTACATCATCTGGTTGGAGAGCAAGAACCTCCCCTATCTGCTTTAAAAAGCTAACAAGTTAACAAGTTGATATATGTGAAATAATAAAGGAAATGCTTTGGATGGATAAATACCTTAAGACTCAGAAAATGTCACCAAAACAAAAAATAGGGGAAAGAAAATCTAATAAAGATATTAATAACTCTGGTTCATCAATATTGGAAGAGAAAAGTGAGGAAAGTGAAGACAATATTATTGCTAATCAAGTTTCTGCATTAATTTTTCCTAAAAATGGAAGAAATAAATATAAAACTGGCTTCAATTATGGAAGAGATGAAGAGGCAAAATGAGCGGCTCACAGAAATGGAGCAAAGAATTTCCCACTGTGAAGATAATTTAAGCTCTCAGGACTCCAAACTTAACCTATTAATAAAGCAAAATGTTACATTGAAAGCCATAGTTGAAGAACTGGGAGGATAGAAGTAGACAAAACAATTTAAGGATAATTGGGTTAACTGAAGAGGTAAAACCAGAAAATCTGATACATTTTGCAGAAACAACTTTGCCTTTACTACTGGAAATGGAAGGAGGAGGGGTGAGATTTGTGGTAGAAAGAGCCCACCGGGTGGGACGAATAATGGAAGCTTCTGAGACAAGACCAGCTAGACCTAAAGCTGTGGTGGTGAAATATCTTTGCTTCCAAAGTAAATGGGCTATTTTGAGAGCCTATAGAAAGCTACATCAGCTTATTTATAAAGAAGGCAGAGTTTTAATCTTTCAAGATTTTTCAAATGAGACTGCAAGTAAAAGGAAAGCGTTCTCACACATTTGTACACGGTTGGTGAAGGAAGGGAAGAACTTTTCATTAATGTATCCGGCCAAATTGAAAATCAGAGCGGGGAATGACTTTTTTGTTTTTGAATCCCCTGATCAAGCCCAAAGATTCCTGGATAGAGATATGAAGCCTAATTAGTTTTTTTTTCCACATTTAGATACTCATAGAGAGTTTATAGGAATATTACACTAGTTTGTTTACGGGAAAAAGGAGACATGAATATAAAGCACTGAAGGCAAAGAAATGTTTGCACAAATGGGTTAGCTTGCCCTTAAAATGTATATGTTATATGTGTTTAGATATCTAACGTAGGGTTTGTTTGTTTGTTTTTGTATATTTAGATACCCATAGAGAGTTTATAGGAATAATATTTCATTTTGGCTATTGTAAATATGAGAAATGAATACAAAGCACTGCAGACAAAGAAATTTTTGCACAAATGGGTTAGCTTGTCTTTAAATGTATATGTATAGGAGAAAGGAATGTAAAGTACTGAAGACAAGGAAATGTTTTGCACAATTGGGGTAGCTTGTCTTTAAATTATATGTTTGTTTATTGTAAAATGAATGTAAAGCACTAAAGGCAAAGGAATTCTTGTAAAATTGGGTTAGTTTCCGTTAAATATATATGTTATATGTGTTCAGTTACCTATTGAAGGTTTTTTTTGTTGTTTTGTTTTTCTCTTTGATACAGTGGTTTAGATACCCATGAAAAGTTTATAGGAGTAAAATAGATTGAGTATGTAAGATCAAAAGGAAACTATGGATATATATAACGGGGGTACTGTATACTGCATTAAGGGGTTTTTTTTTTTCCCCCTCTAGGGAGGTATCTCACTGAGAGGTGTTTGGAGAACAAAATGGGTAATGAGATGGATAATTGTACAATGCGTATTAAAATGAAAGCATATGGAATAATGATTCATGGAGATGAGACAAAGATGGGAATCACAAGGGGAGGTTGTAGTTGCTTTAAGCTATATTTGGGCCTGGCTTTCCCCCCCTTCTTCCGTCCCTCCCCCCCCCTTTTTTTTTTTTCTCTCGTTATATCTTGAAGAAATTTAATGGTTAAATTATTATCCTGGAACGTGGGAGGGATCAATTACCAATAAAATGAAAAGCCATTGTTAATTTTTTGAGTAAGAAAAAGGTGGATATTATAGGCCTCCAGGAAACACACTTGTCTGAGTGTGAACATCAAAAAATTAGGGCTGCTGGGGGCGTGTCTAGGCAGCGGCTTGTTAGGTCGCAATATCTGGAGCTCTGAGTTGGATGTTCCTAACCCGCCGGTTATTGAGCCCATTCTGCAATTTAGACCAAAAGCATTGGTAAATATAAACAGCCCACATACTGTGGATTCCAACAATATCAAATTTGCAGAGTTTTATGAAAGCTAGACCCAGATCTGGACCGCTGGAACCTGGGGCGGCGGCCTCACTACAAGGAATCAGCAACCCCCCCCCCCCCGCATGTGGGGTATAGCAGTTGTGTTCAAACTGCCTTTTCCACTTAAAACCACTCTTGCATTTATTATGGAGGCCATCAAGATCAAATTGTTAGGAGATATTGAGAGACTGCTTCTTAATCACTTTGACCGCATGGAGAAACACCTACTTGGCGCGCTCCTTATCGATCAGGCCCACGACAGAAATACAGATGTGGCCCATACCGAGCAGCATGGGCAGAGATCTCTGGATCCAGATAGATCTAACGTAGCCAGCCTAGTGGAGGTAAATCTAAAGGAGAGAGGAAAGAAATCGGATGTGACACTACCTGATCTGAAAGTCTACGGCAGTGCGCGCTGTATGGCTGGCCCTGGCGCGGTGACGGGGCAGGAAGAGAGAGAAAAGACAGATGCTGGAGCAATCCGCTCAAATTAAAAGAGGGACCTGCAGATGGATTTTCAACATGCGCCTATGCCTGTTAAGAGAGTCATGTTGGAGAAGCTACGGGCGCCTCTTACAAATCTTCCCCTCACCCGGATCACGAACCCTAAAACCATGCTACTGTCAGGCCGACGTAGATCGAGGGTTTACTCATTCACAGCTCCTGAGAGTAAGCCGGTGGTGAGAGCTAAACAGCTTCACGACATAAGTTTAAGACACTATAAGTCCCATTCCCGCAGGATTATAGCTTTTGTGAGCCCCCAATACAGCAGAAGAATTTCTATTGCACAATTTTTTCAGAGATCTGGAGTGGGTTAAGCAGTTTAACTTTACATTCTATCCGTATGTGAGTAATTTATGAGCGCCCTCTGGAACTCCAGTATGATAACATTAACTGTTGGATTTTGGAAGTCCCTCACCGAATAAAGACACAGACATTGCAGTATCTGCTTACACTTTTATCCATAAAGATTTGCTGGACACGAATATTGCTATGATCCATGACCTTCATATAATCATATGACTCTTTATTAAACCTCTATAACAGAAAGTATCAGTATGTGCAATGCTGGATTGTAATTTCACCCATGTTTGTTATTGTGCCCCTATTCAGTGAGACAGATCTCTTTAATTTTTACACTTGAGTATATGCCTCTTTTGACCTCTGTGATATGTATATATTAGTATAACTTGTTATAATCTACTACTCAGCTGTTTAAATACCATAGTCAGAGGTAGACTACACCGCCTTTTTCCTGCATCTTATTGCTATGTCAACGTTTAATGGGTGTCCATATATTTTGCATTGTGATGCTTGCCTAGAGTCACCCTAATTCTGCCATCTAATCCCCATTTGTATATATGATTTGAAACTACTTTTTTGACCGCATGGGGGCTGAATAATTCAGAGGGATAATATAGAATATAGCTCTAAATTTTATACTCTGTTAGTAACAATAGTCACATTTTATGCTCCCTATTTGTTTGATTAATGTCGAACTGTCGGCGGCCGAGACGGCAAGACATTCTATATTTATGTAAAGTAGGAGCTAGAAAGATCTATTGAGTCCCCTGGGACATTGTATAGTTGTGACTAGTTATCAATCATTGAGTTATCATGGAGTTCTATATTTGTAAAGTAAACTACACCATAGTTTCTTTATTGCTTATGAGACCGCTGAGATCACTGAGGTATCGCACCTATGTAACATGCTGTCAGTCATACACATAACACTCAGCTCTATATATGCAAGTAAATTCAGTTGCAGATTTATATATTCTCCCCCACACCCTAACCCAGGTTGCACTGACTTCACATAGCAGACACTCTGTACCACTAATGACATAATAGTATTAGACCCTTTTGAAATAATAATGATTCATGATGCTTTATTTGGTTATAATTATTTATCTTGCTTCCTTTAGATTAGCAAGCTGCAGATTCCAATAAGAGTTTGTTGTATAAAAATTTACATTTCAGTATCTTTGTGTGTTGTTCTAGGTGAATGTTAGCGTTTCAATTCTAGTTTTTTAAATAAGTGTCTATGAGCAAGATCACCCTGGACCTAATGTGTTGTATTTCTTATGCATACCATACTATAAAGCACTATAGATATGTCTCTCTTTAAGGCTATATACTAATCCTCCACATTTCCCAAAGAAGATCCTCATAGGCCTTATGTATCCACTTTTACATCCCTAAGCCGCCTTGCAGCTTTATTAGCCTAGCAACTCGGTGTTAGTGACATAGACCAGCTGCTGACCCATATTAAGTTATATTGAAGGCTGCCTGGTATAAGCAGATGTGAATTATACTCTAAAAGAAAGTAGCACAGTTTTCTCCTCTGCTATTGATCAGGAATGCCTTTATCTATAGTATATAAAATAACAAAACAAGAGTTGGTTATATATTGGTATAAGTCACGGGTTCTATGTAAGTTTTTCAGGTTAAGTTTATTTTATAGATTTGAACCCTAAAAATTCAGAAAATAGAGATTCTCCTCAGGAGATCCAAAAGTGGTCTCCGTACTTTTAGACGCTACCTTCTTTGTTTCTGTTTAAAGTGTTATAAGGGTCCATGAGTGGCCCCCTAGATCATTTTGAAGGTACAGAACGTAACTGGCATTAAATGTACTACCTAATCTATGATTGTTATGGCATGTAATCACACTTTGACTAGGTAACCTAGTAAGTATTGCTTGTATTTGTGGAAAGTACCTATCTGTAAAACTTTCATTGACATGTATGCCCTGTTTGCCTGTTAACGAATCTCAATAAAAACAATTTAAAAAAAAAAAAAAAAAAAATTAGGGCTGGTTGGATAGCTGAAGTCATTGGCTCATCATATAAGAAATCTGCAAGAGTGGTAGCATTTGTACTACATCAGAAATTGAATTTTGTAATTAAGCAAACAATAATTGATAAGGAAGGGAGATATGTGTTTTTACACGTAAATATAGAAGGTAGGGAATACAACATTACTCCAAACTATCTTCTTGATAGGGGGAAATTGGGGGGCAACCAGAGGAAAACGATTCCAAACCGGAATGCAAAATATGAAAAAAAAAAACCTTACTAGAATTATATAACTTGAGGGATGTATGGAGATTTTTTTAATCCTAACAACTTAGAATATACGTGTTTATCGAAAACACATTTGACCTTAGCCCGGCTAGATTTATTTTTGATATCTGGAACGCTGATTAATAGAATTGAGGATACAAAAATTTTAGAATTTACATTATCAGATCATGCTCCTATAGCTTTGATAATAAAAGAGCCTAATAAACCAAATTATAACTCATTTTATATGCCTAGTTATTTGAATAACTCAATTAAATTTGCTCAGTTTTTAAAGGGAAAATGGCAGGAATTTAAGTATAATCATTTGAATTACTCGGGCAATGTAGACATTTATTGGGAAGCAGCAAAAGATATGTTGAAAGCAGATATCACAACATATGTAATCAGAGCAAAGAAAGAAGCCTATATTAGCCAGGAGAAATTCGGGGCGGCCTTATCTTTAGCATATTCAAGAATGAGAAAGTCGCTGACAAAGGAGAATAGAGAAGCTTATTATAAAGCAAGGAAAGAAAGAGATGAATTTTTGCTTTCTATAGCAGGGAAATCCCTTTTGAAAGATTTGGGAATAAGGGCAGTAAATACCTAGCGAATTTGATAAATAGAATCAAAAAAGGAAAACAATAGGATTGATCAATTCAGAGGGTAAAATACATAATAAAGTGGAAGAGATCACATTACTATTTCAGAAATATTTTGCAGACCTGTACCTATCTCAATCTCCTAAGAAAGAAATTATCCAGAAATTTTTAACAAACATTAAGCTTCCAAAAATTGCAGAGAAGGATAAAACAGAGCTTAATGCACCTATCATCGAGATAGATATTTTAAACACCTTAAAGGCCATGAGCAAAGGGAAGGCACCCGGGCCAGATGGCTTGCTATTAGAATTTTATCTATGCCTTAAAGAGGATATTGTAAACATTTTGAGGGAAGTATATAACCACTTCTTTATTCATCGCCAAAAGATCTCTGAACAATTTAAGTCAGCTAATATTATTCTCCTCCCTAAGGAGGGAAAAGATGTTACACAGTTATCTTCTTATAGGCCAATCTCCCTTTTGAATCTTGATTACAAGATATTGATTAAAATCATGGCTGATAGACTTAAATCTGTTCTTCAAAGATTACTTCATATTGATCAGGCAGGGTTTGTAATGGGTAGAACTCCAGAAATTAATGTAAGGAAGATACTTCAAGTAATATGTAAATATAATAGTCATAGCGATGGGGAGGATGAATCGGATCTGCCGGAGGCCTTCCTGCTATCTTTGGATGCAGAGAAGGCCTTCGACAGAGTCGAGTGGGCCTTTATGATGGAAGTTTTGGCAGGATATGGATTTGAGTGTGGGTTCCTGGGGCTAATAGCAAATGTATACTCTGATTCAGAAGCCTCGGTTTTGGTCAATAATTATTTATCGTCCCCTTTTCCCTTGAAGAGAGGTACAAGGCAGGGCTGTCCTATGTCCCCATTGCTCTTTGATTTAATACTGGAGCCACTGGCTATTCTTCTTAGGAGTTTTTTGGTAGGTTTTCCAATTGGCAAAGAAAGTGTTAAAATTTCGCTTTTTGCGGATGATCTTTTAATGTTTGTTTCGTCTCCAGGTAAATATGTTAAGGGAATAATAGAAATTCTTGATTCTTATGGAGTGGTATCAGGCTATAAAATCAATTACTCTAAATCTAAAATGTTATGGCTAAAGAAACCAGTGGATACTCAAACATATCAATTTATAGAAACACAGGAATTAAGCTATCTGGGAATCTATTTATCATCAAATCCAGCTAAATGGTATGAATTAAATATCACGCTGGTTCTCCAACACAATATAGAGAGATTGAAGCAATGGGTTAATATGCCGCTTCCACTAATGGGAAGGGTGACAGTATTTAAAATGTTTATTTTACCCAGATGTCTCTATGTTATTAGAATGCTCCCAATGATGATAAAAGATATAGATATTTGTAATTTTTTGAAAGAACTTCAGCGTTTTCTGTGGAAGGGAAAAAAGCCGAGGATTAGACTAGAAAAATTATATCTTCCAATCTCTAAAGGGGGACTGGCTCTCCCTAATTTAAAAAATTATAATAATGCAGCTTTAATAAGATATCCACTAGATTGGTTAACACATGCGGATAATTTTTCGAATCGTGAAATAGAGGAAGCAGTTTGTGCTCCATTATCTTTGTCATTTATTCTGCATGCTTCAGATAGGGAACTTGGTATATATAAAGATATCGTAAGGGCGTGGAGGATGGCAATGAGATCGACAGGCCATGGGTATATGATCACTAAATATCTGCCCCTCTTGGGAAATCCTAGATTTATTCCAGGTTTAAGCTATGAGGTATTCCATCGTTAGAGACCAAAAAATATTATTTATATAAATCAACTGATTAATCCCCTATTGATACGCCCATATAACTTTAGGGAGTTTCAGTCAAAATATGGAGTACCATCATCAGACAAGTTTTTTTTTTTCAGGCAAATCACTATCTGTTGCAAATGTTAGGTAAAGAATCAAGAATTGCTCATAAACATCCGATCTTAGATTGTCCAAAAGTTAGAAAGGGCCTTTTATCTATTCTATATAGCATATTACAAACTCCAGAGACGGAAAGAGTTACTGGAGACTACACTAATAGGTGGGGTAATTATAACCTTAGTACTAGTGTGATCATTCCCAAAAGCTTTGAAATCATTAAGAATATTACAAAGTCAGCCAATTTCAGAGAATCTCATTTCAGATTAATACACTTTGATTACATCACCCCAAGAAGGGCACAAAAATGGAATACACTAATAGATAATAAATGCGTAAAATGTGGGGAGGTAGATCCATCTATAATACACATGGTGTTTTCATGTCCCAGGGTGAGACAGATGTGGGGTAAAATTGAGTACTTTCTTCTAATGGTTACAAAAAAGAAGATTCATCTATCGGGAGAAAACTCTATTTTTTTAAATAGGGAGGTTAATTGGGGGGTAAACACCAAATTTATACAATGGGTTATAATTTTAACGAGATCCTTACTCTATGTAAACTGGGTCAATAACAAGATCCCCTCTATAGCAGTAGTTAAAAAAAAGTTACTCAGACAGGCATTCCTGGAGGCCTACGATACTAAATTCTATAATAAAGGTAATATCATGAGTTATAAGAAAACATGGCTGGGATTCATTAAGTATATGGGGAAGATGCTGTGTTAAATATATCACAAATAATCCCATTGTCCGAGGGAAGTATTGGGCTAGGTAGCCCTCCCCTCCCTTTTTTTTTTTTTTTTTTTTTTGTGTTGTGTGTGTGAAGGGGTGGTGATGGGTGGGGAGTGGACGGGTTCCATATTTACTCCAAATTTCTGATAATAGTAAGAAGCTACTTAGCACTTTGTTCAAAGAATGTTGAATTTTATTGGAAAAGTGAGTAAAGTGAAAGAAGGGGGAACACTGGGGTAATATAAACTGGTGATGGGTAATAATTTCAAAAGATATAATATCCCAGTTGTTATTTCTCTCTTTAGGAGTATGTAGTTTTTGCTCACTTTTATACTTGTTTGTATAGTGTACATGATTTTTTTTTTTCAAATAAAGAAAATTTATTAAAAAAAAAAAATTCGAGCAATTATGCTTCCAGCCACATCACCAAAGCAGGAGACCAAATTACAACTAAGTCTGGCACTAGTACAATGCCCAACTAAATGAGTCAGGTTTTGGGGTATGCTGAAACCCTTTTTTTATGTACTATGATATGTTTAACATCTGTACTCAAAAATAATTTGTCCTTATTATACGCAAACCCTCCTTCAATTTTGACCATTTATATATAAGCAAATTATAACTGAGGATAGCACCTTACAGAATTCTAAGTATACCTAAAAAGAAAATATATTAAAAGAATTAAGTGCACGGGATTGATTGTACCTTCCAGTCTAAGGAACAAAAAAATACAATACGTATATCATAGAATCCCTGCACTTCAAATAGACTGTATCAACGAAACAAAGATAATAAATCTAAGAAGAAGTGAAACAATTGTATTATATATATATATATATATATATATATAAAAATAAATAAATAAATAAATAAATAAATAATCAAAAGTGCACATACTAGGATGCATATATTAAAAATATTTAGACTGGTGTCCCAAGACTTATAAAAAAACATACAAAAATCAGACTAAATACTGGGGGGAATTCCTAAGTAGAAAATAATGCATGCAGCAAAAAATAGGCTTATGAAATGGATTCCAAAAGTAAGGACAGTCCATACTTGGTATAGTGCTATAAATTGCAGTTCTGCTTAATATGTTGATTCCCATGTATTAAAGATCAATTTGAGACACTGACAGCAGGAGAGGAAAGCAAGCCACTTCCGTATCATTAAACAACGCACCAACCATTCAGCTACAATAACGTATGCCAAGCCATATGAAGCCCGAGTTAGTATGCAAGGAGCAATATGATTAAGCTTGTTATTTACACGTTCATGACGATGATAGTGTTATAAACCAGAACACCGGGACATAAGTCTGCTGGGTATGGCAGTGTTGCATTGTGTTAATCAAGCATAAGCAAGCAGCTCAACATAAGCAATCCGCTGTGTAATGGTAGTATGTGTAACAATCTGGCACTCTTGGACTATGTCCACCAGAAAGCGAATTTCTCTCATATATACACACAGAATATGGAATATAAAACGACTTTGGTTGAGATTGCTTTAGGTTTCATTACATTTGCGGTGTATTCAAGCTAGAGACCATATTTGTATGTATCTATGAGATAACTTTTTCCGTGTCTATCTATATGTGCACTTTTGATTTTATATGTAATAAAATTGTTTCACTTCTTCTTAGATTTATTATCTTTGTTTCTTTGATACAGTCTATTTGAAGTGTGAGGATTCTATGAGATAATATATATATATATATATATATATATATATATATATACACACACATATACCGCAAGAGTGATATGTTGATCGTAGATATTTTGATTCAGAACAGATGAGTTAAGAGAACATTGAAGGGCACTGAGATGGACTAGGTCTGTTGAATTCTCCTTACTAATGTAATGGGGTTCATTTGACAATATTGATTTTAATTGGGATTGACATGGGTGTATACTTTGTGTGCATGTTCTATGGCACAATGGGGTGGGGGGAGTGTTCTCCGAGATATGTATAAATGAACGCTTTTTGTTTTATTTGGGTTTTTCTGAGGAAGGGGCACCAGCTGTCCCAAAAAGTCACATAATAAAGTATGGATTGATACTGCTGACCAGTGAGTGCTTATTATGGGATTGTTTATTCGAAATTTATATAGCATCCTGGCAGTTGTGATACATGTTGATTGATTTATATATATATATATATATATATATATATATATATATATATATATATATATATATATATATTTTATTACATACACACATAATAATTTGTAACAGTTCACAAAGTTAAATACATGTGTCAAGAGAGAGACAGTAGTTGTTTTTGTTGTTTTTTTATAAAGCAAAATACAAATTATGAAAGTTTGCATATATGACAGTGTATTTGCTGAGTTTCAGCAGTTTTTGTCCCAGGGGAAATAGTGTAATATTGTCCCCAGCCATAAACCCCTCATACTAATGTTTACAGTGAAATAAATACTGGCAAGTTGGTTGTATCATGTGCAGGCATTTCTTAGCATTTACCAAAAAACATAACATTATTCAGTGATTGTAATTTTGTAAGAAAAAAGTTATAAGCATTAACCAGAAGATGTGAACCTAGTTTATATTGTAATATTCGGGTTTGTTGTATTGCCCACTACTTTAAGCTTTAGCATTGGCTGCCAGACTCTATGCTCTGTGCAACATCTAAGCCAGCGTTTCCCAACTCCAGTTCTCAAGACCAATAACAGGCCAGATATTCATTATCTAGAGCACAGGTGAAATAATCAGCTGATAGATAAGCTGATTGTTTCACCTGTGCTGTAGTTAAATATAATTAATATTTGAACTGTTAGGGTCCCGAGTGCTGATCTAAGGGGTTAAACTTACAACTTCTTGGTCACCAAATGCTCCACACGATGTTTCAATGTTTACGTTCTAATGGGGTCAGCCATTCACAACGAAACTCAGGCGCTGCCTCACTCGTCAGTCCCCAAAATGAATACGGTTTTATACAGTTGTCACGTCTACATCAGACCCATAGACGTTTTACCTGATACTAACAGTACCCGAACACCGCCTTCGTTGCTATGGATACCAGATATGCCTTACGGGAACTCGGGAGGAACAAAGTTCTTGCAATCTTTTGTCAAACACAGTAACTTAGACGAGTGCCCAGAAGGGGGCGCTCCGTCTCTAAGAAAAGCGTAAGGCTTTCTTTTACCCAGAACAAAACACGAGAAATGTACCATGTGGTATCCCTGTATCTGGTTACTCGTTTAAAGCTTGATACTATTATCAGTATTCGGAACCGTAATAATTTGGCAGCGGGCTTGATGAATGTTGGAAGCTGCAGACACAAGTAAAGCATTTTACGACATTTAAGCACTATTTATTTACACACTCGTAGATAATTTGTTTAATTTGTAAAAAAAAAACATTTTTTTACGAAAAGTTAGATTTTCAGTAAGTATATTATACATTTACATAATTTAAAGCAGGACTGTCATCATAAAGGACATTAACCCCTTGATGACCACCGCACTTTTCCATTTTCTGTCCGTTTGGGACCAGGGCTATTTTTACATTTGTGCGGTGTTTGTGTTTAGCTGTAATTTTCCTCTTACTCATTTACTATGCCTACACATATTATATATTGTTTTTCTCGCCATTAAATGGACTTTATAAAGATACCCTTATTTTTATCATATCTTATAAATTACTATAAAATTTTTTATAAAATATCAAGGAATAAATGGACAAAAAACACTTTTTCTAACTTTGACCCCCAAAATCTGTTACACATCTACAATCACCAAAAAACACCCATGCTAAATAGTTTCTAAATTCTGTCCTGAGTTTAGAAATACCCAATGTTTACATGTTCTTTGCTTTTTTTTGCAAGTTATAGGGCAATAAGTACAAGTAGCACTTTGCTATTTCCAAACCACTTTTTTTCAAAATTAGCGCTAGTTACATTGGAACACTGATATCTGTCAGGAATCCCTGAATATCCCTTGACATGTATATATATATTTTTTTTAGAAGACAACCCAAAGTATTGATCCAGGCCCATTTTGGTATATTTCATGCCACCATTTCACCGCCAAATGCGATCAAATACAAAAAATCGTTCACTTTTTCACAAATTTTTTCACAAACTTTCGGTTTCTCACTGAAATTATTTACAAATAGCTTGTGCAATTATGGCATAAATGGTTGTAAATTCTTCTCTGGGATCCCCTTTGTTCAGAAATAGCAGACATATATGGCTTTGGCATTGCTTTTTGGTAATTAGAAGGCCGCTAAATGCCGCTGCGCACCACACGTGTATTATGTCCAGCAGTGAAGGTAGCATGTAGGGAGCTTTTTGGGGTAATTTTAGCTTTAGTGTAAGTGTAGTAAACAACCCAAAGTATTGATCTAGGCCCATTTTGGTATATTTTATGCCACCATTTCACCGCCAAATGCGATCAAATAAAAGAAAAAGTTAAATTTTTCACAGTTTTAGGTTTCTCACTGAAATCATTTACAAACAGCTTGTGCAATTATGGCACAAATGGTTGTAAATGCTTCTCTGGGATCCCCTTTGTTAAGAAATAGCAGACATATATGGCTTTGGCGTTGCTTTTTGGTAATTAGAAGGCCGCTAAATGCCGCTGCGCATCACATGTGTATTATGGCTTGTAGGGAGATTGCAGGGTTAATTTTAGCTTTAGTGTAGAGATCAGCCTCCCACCTTAAACATCAGACCCCTTGATCCCTCCCAATCAGCTCTCTTCCCTCCCCCACCCCACAATTGTCCCTGCCATCTTAAGTACTGGCAGAAAGTCTGCCAGTACTAAAATAAAAGGTATATTTGTTTTCTTTTTAGCATATTTACATATGGTGCTGTGTATGATCCCCCCTTAGCCCCCAATCTCACTGATCCCCCACCAAACAGCTCTCTAACCATCCCCCTCTACCTTAATGGGCGCCATCTTGGGTACTGGCAGCTGTCTGCCAGTACCCAGTTTTAGAAAAAAAATGTGTTTTTTATTTTTTTTTCCCTTTTCTGTAGTGTAGCTCCCCCCACCCCACCAAGATCCCTTAGATTATTTTGAAATAGCCCCTTTCTGACTTTCTCCCACTATTATTATTATTTTTTTTTCTGTAGTGTAGCGGTTCCCACCCACTCCTGCCTCGTGCAAGCGCCCGCCGCCCCCATGCACGCGCGTCTGTGCGCGCCCCCAGCAGTCCCACCCCTGATCCCGCCCCCTCCACATCACACGGCCCATCGATGGCCGCCCACCCGCCTCCCACGTCGGCTCCCACCCACCAACGATACCGGCCATCGATGTCCGGTGCAGAGAGGGCCACAGAGTTGCTCTCTCTGCATCGGATGGTCATGCAGGGTTATTGCAGGATGCCTCCATATCGAGGCATCACTGCAATAACCGGAAAGCAGCTGGAAGCGAGCAGGATCGCTTCCAGCTGCTTTCCAGACCGAGGACGTGCAGGGTACGTTCTTAGGCGTTAACTGTATTTTTTTAGAGGACGTACCCTGCACGTCCTCAGTCATTAAGGGGTTAAACTATTTGAGATAATTATACAAAACATTTACTTATGTTTAGTAACAAAAAAACCTTTGAAATATACTTTATTTAATATGACCTTAGTTTTGCCCTTATCCCTACCTCTTCTGCTGAGAACAGTTAGTGACAGATATAAGACAGGCAATAAAAGAGAGTGTGAAAACATGGCTTTGTGGAAACCCTTTTAATTAGTTATTTAATTCAATATTTCACATAGCCTTATTTGCAAACTTTTTAAATGTCTGTTTTATATCTGTCTCTAATTGTCCTCAGCAGAAAAAAAAGAAAAGGCAAAAACCACGATTACAATATGGGGGCGGCCATTACTTATAGACTTTGCTTTGAATTCATAATTATCTCTTGCATATATATATATATATATATATTTATATATATATATATATATATATATATATATATATATATATATATATATACTGTTTACTATCCCTTTAAATGAGGGAACCACATCTCATCCCCCCCCCCAAACAAAGCAGAAATTAAGTTAAATCAAATAAAAACATATTTCTGTATTAGCCAAGGTAAAATTATATTTATTTAAGAAAACAAGTGGCAGATCATTATACATTTGCAAAACCACAATTAAAGGGACATTACACTCAAAATGTGATCCTATCCTCTAAATATTAATATAAATAATGAAACAAAAGTATCATATACATGTATGATTTATTTCCCCTTGTATGACTTTAAAATGCATACTTGCTCCATTCTAGAGAAAATCTAAGATTCTCTGTCTTAAGTATACTGCAAAATGCTACAAATTACCTGTCTTGACTACAAGCTACACAGTGATTTTTTGCTGTGGCACACTCATTTACAGCAAGTCCTAACAGGCCACATTTGAGAGAGATAACATAAACATATTCACCAAAGGGGAACTGATATAACTATGTTTATTACTGCAATATGGATTGCATATAACTATGGGGTTATCTCTTGCAAATAGGTAATCATATAGCCATAAGCTACTAGAACTTAAAGGGACAGTTCACACCAATTGTCATTTAACTGCATGTAATAGACACTACTATAAAGAAGAATATGCACAGATGCTGATATAAAAATCCAGAATAAAACCTTTTAAAAACTTACTTAAAAGCTCCCAGTTTAGCTCTGTTGATGAGGTTAGGCTGGGAGACCCACTGTTGGGGGCCTGGTAAATAAAAAGAGCAGAGACTCCCCACCTCCCCCCTGCCCTTCATATAAAAGACAGATAACATAAACAGGAGCTAGCAGGAGTCGGTAAACGCAAGTATACATCTGGTAGTGTGGGGCTTGGTTAGGAGTCTGAAAATCATCACAATGTTATTAAAAAATAAGCAAAACCCTACATTTTTATAAAATTACTACCAGATGGGCTATATAAATGGATAATCTACAAAACATTTATGCAAAAAAAAAAATCTAGTGCACAATGTCCCTTTAACTGAACACATTTGGTGAGCCAATGACAAGAGCTATATGTGCGTATCCTCCAATAAGCCGCTATCTCCCAGTAGTGCATTGCTTCTCCTGAGCTTACCTAGATATGATTTTAAACAAAGGATACCAAAAGTACAAAGTAAATTTGATAGCAAAAGTCAAATTTAAAAGATGTATGTTCTAGCTAAATCATGAAAGGTTCATTTTTCGACATGTGCAGCAGAAAATAATTTGTTTCGATCAAATTATTCGTAAAAAATATTCTGAAATTTTGGTTTTCAGAATATTCGTTTGCTACACAATTTGGTATTTATTTTAAAACAAAACAAATACTGAATATTCTGAACATTTACATTTGTTTTTATTAAAACAAATGTAAATGTTCCTTTGCTGCAGGTGAAAAGGTCACCTGTTGGCTTATACATACCTCTAACTCACTGGGGAGCCACGTTAATCCTGAACCTTCTTCTGAGGCCTCACTAATAGAAGACTTAGGCCCTGATATTCAAAGGTTGGAGAGAAATTGCAGTTCAGACTTCACAGGGGCTGAACTCACTGAATATTCAAAAGAAAAAGGGTGGAACTTTCCAGCACTGTGAAATTGCTCTCATTTCTATATATGAAGGAGAGACAATCTCAATGCAATACAGCACTGCTTGATAGAGTTTTGTTACACTTCTGTGTTACTTTAACTAATTAGGATCATACTTTGTATATTTCTGTTTATTTAAATAAATTAGGCAGGGCAGTGAACTAGTGCGCAACCGCACAAAGCGTTTATGCCTTAAAGCCTGTGTTTACCTGCTAGCAGTTTTACCTGTCATGCTGCGTTATGGAAAGTGTGTATCTCGTTATGCTTTTAACTACGATACAATAAATTTACTTTTTATTTTACTGGATGAATTGGCTTTCATCATCGAGTGCAGGGGTATCTGTGGTTTATATAACTAAATTACATTGCACCTTGAATTTGCTGCATTACAAACTAAAACTGACACTTTCAGAAAGTGTGAGGGACAGGGTAGTTCCCTAGGATGAACAGGGGAGTTCCCAGGGTATATCTGAAGTTCACTCACCAGTCTTGTGAAATTTTCTAAGCATTTTAAACAAGCTGGTCTCACTGATTTGCTTCTCCAGCTGTATGCAGGTGAAGTTTGCTTAAAATTCACAATATACTTATTTTAACTAACAGACAATTAATATATACAAAAATATAGACAAAAGCAAGTAAAATTGTAATACAAAAATTTCAGTTTAATTTGGTATTGATGCAAACAGAGCCTTTATATCAGCCCCAGGAGTTCTCAAGTTACCTTCTCCCTCCCATGTGACATTTGATATCCCAGATAGCTTCATTGCTTTCTATGGAAGGCATCTCTCATCTTTCTGGGATTTCCTCCCCTTTTCTTAGAAAACTCGATAAATTCTGTCTCTATGAAGTCTGCTGTATCATCTTCCTTTTAAATATTTCACTAGGGATCTCTCAGTGCTGGAGAATTATTTTAGAATATCTCACCTGAGCAGATAGGTTTTTAATGTCAGGGCTGAAGTGCGGTGGATTCCAAAGCCTTCGCTATAGGACCTTCTCTTTTATTGCAGGCTCTTCGATCTGCCAAGCTAAGCTCCTATTAGTGCGGCCCTGGACTCAGTAAAGGAGGCACGGGATTAGGGTGACTCCCAAAAGCGATAGAAGTATCTCACCTTTAAATATTAATTTAAAGGAAACAAATATATACTAACAAATTACATTAGTATATATGTTTTCTTTAAATTTGCTGGTGCATTTGTTCGGATATTCCTTTTGGGAAAACAAAATGAATATTTCGTATTTTAATTATGAACATTCGCATGTCTATTACATAGGTGTTCTTGTGTTCCTTTAATAAAAAAGTTAAACGTAAAGTTCAGCTTACACTTTTAAACTATACAACTTGTACACAAATTAAATGTGATTATATCAGTCTTAATTTTTGTTAACAATAACGTTTAGAGGTTTGAACATGTTAATTATAAAATTGATCAAAATGAAATGAAATAATGGCACACATTGTGAATTAATATTAAAAGTGTGTTACTTTTACCCCACTTTTTAGTTTTATATACTTTTTGATTGTAATGTAAAAGTTACATGTGCTAATTCATAAGAACATATCATTTTTGCATTAGTGCACCTAAAATACATATAAAATAATACTCCAAATAATACTGGATGCCTGGTAGGTATGGGCTAGATTACCCACCCCCATTCATCTGCATTCAGTGCTCAAGACCTGGCTGACTACTTTTTAAATAAAACACCATGCAAAGAAACATCCCAACACAAGCTTGCAATCTCCCAACTTCGCTCCCAGTCACCCCCTCTGCCACTCTCTGCACCCTCCTCCCAACCACTGAGAGTGAAGTGGCTTCCCTATTGTCTTCCTCACACCTCACTACCTGGCCACTTGACTCTATTCCTTCACAACTAATACCTTCTCTGTCTCCCACCCTCACTCCGACTCTTAGTCATATATTCAACCTATCCCTTTCTACCGGCTCATTCCCTGCCTCCTTCAAACATGCAAATGACACCCCCATCCTCAAAAAACCCTCCCTTGACCCTAACTCTCCTGCAAACTACCGACCCATATCATTGCTCCCGCCAGCTTAAAAAATCCTTGAAAAACTAGCTTTTGATCGCCTAACCCACTTCCTGTCCTCCAACTCATTTCTCAACCCCCTGCAATCTGGCTTCCGTCCCCAACACTCAACTGAGACTGCCCTCACCATGGTTACTAACAATCTCCTTTCTGCTAAAAACAAAGGCTACTACTCTACACTAATCTAACTTTACCTCTCTGCTGCCTTTGACACTGTGGACCAACCCCTTCTCCTACGGACTCTCAGCTCTCTTGGGCTCTGTGACATTGCCCTCTCCTGGATTCACTCTTATCTCTCTAACAGATCCTTCTCCATCTCTTTTGCTGGTGACTCCTCCTCTCCATTGCCTCTGTCTGTTGGAGTATCTCAAGGCTCTGTCCTGGGTCCTCTATTTTTCTCTATTTACACTTCTTCACTGGGTAAACTCATCAACAGCTATGGCTTCAACTATCACCTCTATACTGATGATACCGAGATCTACCTTTCCACCCCTGCACTCTCTCCTTCTGTCAATTCTCACATCAGCGACTGCTTATCTGGCATGTCCTCTGGATGGCCTCTCACCACCTAAAAATAAACATGTCCAAGACCAAACTACTTCTAATCATCCCCTCTAACTCTACTCCAGTTTCTAATTTTTCCATCACTGTTGGCGGCACCACTATCTCCCCAACACCCCAAGTCCGCTGCCTCAGAGTCACACTTGACACAAATCTGTCCTCCATTCTCTTTATCCTGCCGCAACCACCTACGCAATATCTCCAAAATTCGTCAATTTCTGAGTGCTGAAACTACTAAAAAAGCTAATCCACTCCCTGGTAATTTCCAGACTTGACTACTGTAATACCTTACTATCTGGCCTCCCTCTCTCCAGCCTCTCTCCCCTTCAATCCATCTTGAATGCATCTGCAAGGCTAATCCACCTCTCTCGACACTGCACCTCTTTGTGAGTCCCTTCACTGGCTCCTCATTCACAGCAGAATTGAATTCAAAATTCTCACCTTGATCTACAAAGCCTTCACTAATGCTGCCCCACCCTACCTGTCCTCACTCATCAACAAATATACTCCAGCCTGCCCCCTAAGATCAAACAATGACCTGCTTCTTGCGTCCTCTACCATCAGCTCCTCTCATGCTAGACTACAGTACTTCTCTCATGCGACACCAACCCTCTGGAATGCACTTCCTCAAGCTGTCAGACTTTCCCCTAACCTCTCCTCCTTTAAACGTTCCCTAAATACCTTTTTGTTCATGGAAGCTTATCACCCGACTCATTAACAAATTAACTTTACCTACCCAACAGTTGCCCTCATCTATCTCCTCACTAATATCATTCTCACCTTTGCAGTCCCCACCTACTGTTTCCCATCCTCCCACCCATCTAGATTGTAAGTTCCTACGGGAATAGTGCCCTCAATTCCCCCTGTATTTGTCTGTAAAATGTTGTCTCTTATTGTATTGTTTCTCCATTGTACTTTGAACCCTTGTACTCATGGGCAGCGCTGCGGAATCTGTTGGCGCTTTATAAATAAAAAATACTAATAAAAATTATAAGTGACGCACTAATGTTTGCACGTGAGCAATATCAGGTTTCTGTATGTGATGGAAAGATCGATCGTATTACAAGTTGAAAGTAAACGTGATTGCGAGAGCACAATCGCATTTTACGCTCGTCGGGTAAGCGTGGCTGAAAACCTTGTGTAAAGGGTAGTGTGTTAAAACAAGTTGCACTAAACACATCATAAATACATTGACAATTATAGTTACACTCATATAAACACTATCTGATAAAAAAAAATATTCATGTAAAAATTTTAAAAAAGTTATAAGGGCTCAAAGGTATATGATATATGACAAGGTGTTTGGCTGCAAAAAGCTATATTGTATATACAGGTATATATATATATATATATATATATATATATATATATATATATATATATATATATATATATATATATATATATAATAAATGTTAATCCCAAAAGGGAAAGAAGAAAGGCTAATCCGGAGACAAAAACTTGATCACAGGTAGAATTTATTCAGCAAAGTTGCCAGGATACAAGGTGAGTGTTCAAATGGACACCTGACGCATTTCGCACATGCGCTTCATCAGAGGCTGAAAATTCTATGTGCAGGAAGACCTATAAATGATCGAGCAGCCAATCAACAATTCAGAAGACTTTTAGAGGAAAACCCATGGGTCAATTGACCGGGGCATAAGCTGCTATTTCATGTATGGGGCCATGCACATTATTCATATTCAATAATAATGCAATAACATAAATAATATGTATAGAAGAGCATAAACCAAATAGATAAAAAGAGACATATAATGAATAAGTGAAAAAGTAAAAAAATATAAATCTAATAAATGATCCTAAACTTAGTAAGCCGAAATTTATATTGATAAACACCACAAAGTTAGATAAATAAAAGAAAAAATAGCATCATACATAAAAAATATATATCTAAAAGATAAAGTAATTTACAATAAAAAGAATAATAATTCAAATAAAATAAAAGGCTTAAACAGGACAAGAATTGTCAGTATATGGAAAAAAGGCCACAGTTAATGGTCGGAGCTTATGTGTAAGGTCCCGATAAACATGTAACTTATAATATCATAGTGTACAAAAGGATTATCAGGCCGTTATAAAGCATAACCATAAGGATGTATATTTATCAATAAGTGAATGGCTCTAGTAATTTTCTAGTAATGTGTTTAAAAGTAAATACCGTTTCAAATATAAACATTACATCTATTCAGTAATTAAAGACCCCTGAGGAAACCTACCAGGGTTAGAGTTAGACATAAAATTGACAATATAATATCCATAAAAATACTCTTGAACATCATAAACATCCAAAAGGATGTGATTAAATATGAATAAGTATTAGTCAAGAAGGAGAGAAAAGGAAATTTGAGGAGGTTGGTTATTTAATTAGGAATATAGGGGAATAAACAGGAGATAAAAGGTTATTCAATAAATAAATCTATATCCATTCTTTTGTTAATACCTTCTGGAGCCCAAGTATGTAATTTAATTATCCAAAAGATTTCTTTTTTCCGGAGGCTTCTCTCTCTATCACCCCCCTAGGGAGTTTCTTAATGATATCTATACCAATAAGAAATATTTAGGTCCCTGACCATGTAATCTAAAATGTTTTGCAACAGGAGTTTTTGGATCTTTATCATCCAAAGATCGCAAATGTTCACAAATTCTATCCTTTAATGGACGAGTCGTGATACCAATATATTGACTCAAGCAAAATAGACAGTTAATCAAATATATGACATATTGGGAATTGCAATCAATTCTATCCCTAGTATGAAACATTTGTTTAGTGATATTGGAAGAGAAGGTATCTGTTACTGTTATGCAGGTACATCCCTTACAAGGGACATGGACACATTTAAAGCAGCCAGTCCTAGGACTCAACCAGTTGGTTTTTATAGAGGGTTTCCCTGCAAAATTCCTTCTTGTTATATCTCCCAATGTGGGTGCTTTTCTAGCTATACATTTTACTCCCTGTGTGAGAATTTCTGTTAATGTATCATCACCCTTAAGAATCGTTAGGTTTTTCCTAACTATTTTGCAGATGTGTTGGTATTGTCTACTAAATTGAGTAATGAATAGCATATTCTTGTTTGAAATGTCAGTTTTTCCACCAAAGGAGTTCTTCTTGGTGTTACTTTTTCCTGTAAATAAATCCTGCCTATTCAATCTTGCCACCTGTAGTTCTATTTGTTTTAAGTAGTTTCTATTGTAATCCCTTTCCACCAATCTGTTAGTCAATTCCTGTTCTTGTGTATGGTATTTGGTTAATTCGGTACAATTTCTTCTTAGTCGTAAATACTGGGCTTTTGGTATGCCCTTCTTAAGGTGGAAAAGGTGGCACGAATCAGCTCGTAATATAGTATTTCATGCTAGGGGTTTTCGGTAGGTAGATGTAGTAATTCTATCAACTTTACTTTCAATACTTAAATCCAAGAAGTCTATATTGGTGGTATTTGTCAGGGCAGTGAATGTTAAGTTATATTCGTTGTCATTCATAAAGTTGACAAACATGTCAACTGTGAGTCCTTCATTCTTATCCCAAATGATTATTATGTCGTCAATAAAATGACCGTATAATATAACATTAGATCTAAAAGAAAAAGTGTCAGAGAAAATACGATTAAGTTCTAGCCACCCCATATAGATATTGGCATAGGCGGGGGCAAATTTTGCCCCCATCGCCGTGCCACATCTTTGTAAATAATGTTCCCCTTGGTAGATGAAAAAATGATGCTGTAGTAGGAATTCAGTAATTTGAACTATGAATGCTATAAATTCATCCCCATAATTGGAATGTCTATGTAGCATATGATCAACTGTTCTAAGACCCAGTGTATGAGGGATATTGGAATATAGGGCAGTGACATCAATAGTGTCCCAAGTATATGTCTCCTTCCAAGTGATATCTTTTAGTTGAGTTATCAAATGGGTACTGTCCCTAATATAACCTGGTAGAGCCAACATGATAGGTTGAAGTATGTGGTTGAGCCAACCACCCAATCTCTCACAGAGTGACCCTGTGCTGGCCACTATGGGCCGGCCTGGCGGTTTTTCCAGTCCTTATTGTATTTTGGGCACAATCCGAAAGTATGGGGTGGTTGGCTCTTCCACATAGAGGTAGTTTGCTAGTTCTTTATCCATAAAGTTATGTTCGATTGAAGCCTAACAAATTATTAAGTTTGTTTTTGAAGGAGTTGGTGGGGTTAAAGGTGAGTTTTGTGTAGGGTTGGTTATCACTAAGTTGTGATTAAATTTCATAGACATAATCTTTTTTGTTTAAAAGAACTACTGCCCCTCCCTTATCCGCCTAGACAATGACAATATCATCATTATTTTGAAGTTTAGCAAGTGCTTTTCTTTGCTGTTTAGTGATATTGTCATTAGGTATATTAAGGGGGTTGTAGTCCACAGTCCTATATAAATCTGTGAGTTCTTTTTCCACTACTCTCTGTTATAGGACTAACAAATGGTGTCTGGAATGTATTGGGTAAAAGTAAGAAGTGTTCTTATAAGAAAAAGAAGTGCATTTATCAACTAATAAATCAGTGTGTCTAATAGATTCTTGTTCCAAAGTGATAAGGTTAGTGAGATGTGTTAGATCAGTGTACTTTAACCCTACTGATTCTTGCTGTGTAACAATTCGTGCTTCTTGTGTTGTATCAGGTTCTTGCTTGTGTTGAAAGTGTTTTTTTAAAACTATTTTTCTAACAAATTTGTTAACATCAATCAAAGTATTAACCAAATCAAAATTGTGGGCTGGTGCATATGATACACCTTTATTTAAAAGATCCAGTTCAGTGTTAGACAAAATATATTCAAAGAGATTAATGACCGCTATTTCTTTGCATTTTTTCTGACCCTGCTGGGGTAACAAAAAGTAGTCTCAGTTTTCTCAATTCTTTCTGTTATTTCAACATTTTTAGGGGTACTAGTCTGGTTGGGTTGTTTTACCAAAACTTTAAGCTCTTTTCTAGTAGTGCTAGGGTCCAAGCTAGTTTTTTTGGGGTCAGAAGTATTAGATGTTTGTTCCCCCTCTATGGATTGTTCGCTTGTGTCCTGGTAGTCTGTATCAATACTAGAAAAGGTGACATGTTTGCTAGCGTCATTCTTGGTTTTATTCCTTTTCTTAGTTTTGCATTTATTTTTCTTGTTAGATGACCAATTGGGTCTAGTGGGTTTATGTTTTTGCCAGGAATAGACTATATCAAGTTCATAATCTTTAACATCCCTTTAGTATTTCTGAACCTTCCTGACAGACAAAGTTGTATCTTAATGGTCAATGGTCTCAGTAAGCTGTTTTGTGTAGTCTAAGTATTTCTGAGTAGTTTCAAACAGTTTTCTTTTGTTTTCATCTATAACCCCTGTGGGTATATTAATGGTGGCCATTATGGAAAAAGTACTAATCTATATATAACAGTATACAAAAATATGTACAGTGGGGCAAAAAAGTAAAGTTCTCCCACTTAAGAAGATGAGAGAGGCCTGTAATTTTAATCATAGGTATACCTCAACTATGAGAAACAAAATGTGGAAACAAATCCAGACAATTACATTGTCTGATTTGGAAAGAATTTATTTGCAAATTATGGTGGAAAATAAGTATTTGGTCACCTGCAAACAAGCAAGATTTCTGGCTCTCACAGACCTGTATCTTCTTCTTTAAGAGGCTCCTCTGTCCTCCACTCATTACCTGTATTAATGGCATCTGTTTGAACTTGTTATCAGTATAAAAGACATCTGTCCACAACCTCAAACAGTCACACTCCAAACTTCACTATTGTGAAGACCAAAGAGCTGTTGAAGGACACCAGAAACAAAATTGTAGACCTGCACCAGGCTGGGAATACTGAATCTACAATAGGCAAGCAGTGTGGTGTGAAGAAATCAACTGTGGGAGCAATAATTAGAAAATGGAAGACATGCAAGACCACTGATAATCTCCCACGATCTGGGGCTCTACGCAAGATCTCATCCCGTGGGGTCAAAATGATCACAAGAACGGTGAGCAAATATCCCAGAACCACACGGGGGGACCTAGTGAATGACCTGCAGAGAGCTGGGACCAACGTAACAAAGGCTACCATCAGTAACACACTACGCCGCCAGGGACTCAGATCCTGCAGTGCCAGACGTGTCCCCCTGCTTAAGCCAGTACATATCCGGGCCCGTCTGAAGTATGCTAGAGAGCATTTGGATGATCCAGAAGCGGATTGGGAGAATGTCATATGGTCAGATGAAACCAAAGTGCAACTGTTTAGTAGAAACACAACTCGTCGTGTTTGGAGGAGAGAGAATGCTGAGTTGCAACCAAAGAACACCATACCTACTGTGAAGCATGGGGGTGGCAACATCATGCTTTGGGGCTGTTTCTCTGCAAAGGGAACAGGACGACTGATCCGTGTACATGAAAGAATGAAGGGGCCATGTATTGTGAGATTTTGAGTGCAAACCTCCTTCAATCAGCAAGGGCATTGAAGATGAAATGTGGCTGGGTCTTTCAGCATGACAATGATCCCAAACACACCGCCCGGGCAATGAAGGATTGGCTTTGTAAGAAGCATTTCAAGGTCCTGGAGTGGCCTAGCCAGTCTCCAGATCTCAACCCCATAGAAAACCTTTGGAGGGAGTTGAAAGTCCGTGTTGCCCAGCGACAGCCTAAAAACATCACTGCTCTAGAGGAGATCTGCATGCAGAAATGGGCCAACATACCAGCAACAGTGTGTGACAACCTTGTGAAGACTTACAGAAAATGTTTGACCTCTGTCATTGCCAACAAAGGATATATAACAAAGGATTGAGATGAACTTTTGATATTGACCAAATACTTATTTTCCACCATAATTTGCAAATAAATTCTTTCCAAATCAGACAATGTGATTGTCTGGATTTGTTTCCACATTTTGTCTCTCATAGTTGAGGTATACCTATGATGAAAATGACAGGCCTCTCTCATCTTCTTAAGTGGGAGAACTTGCACAATACTTTTTTGCCCCACTGTATATATGTAATCAGAACAAGTTTTGCCCTGTAAACAATTGCTGGGAAAAAGAATAATTAATTTTCATAACACAGACAGAAGAACAGGTAGCAAATGAGAAAGACAAGCAAATAAGGCTAGTTTGTCAAGTGAAAGTTCCGAGGTAAGAGCAGGTAGCCTTAAAAAGTGTTCAGTTAAAGGTGACTCTTATCCAGTATGGTACATGAGACTTGGTAACGTCCGGTAAGTCCCACATTTGAAATGCTTTATAATGTGTGAAGCATCGTATATAAGGGAAAGTCCAAGGAAAAGTTACTGAAGTAAAATAAGTATAAGCCGAAACTTATCTTGTCTCCACTGTTGTAGAAGGAGCCGAAGGTAACAATCGGTGAGAAGTATCAAATCTTTCAGGACCTGTAGACTGGACCGCTCCGTGTGTGTGACAGATGCGGACAACCTCTGCCGATGTTTATGGACAGGCGGATAGCCCTCCAGTCCCGTCAGCAGGAAATGGCCGCGTCGGCACCATACGCCGTCCTCGGTGAATGATACACCCGCTCTGACGTCAGAGGTCTGCGCTGCACAGAAAGTGCTGTATGACAAGGTCCAATGGAAAGAGGTGTAAACGACTCCTTTCAATCAGTGGCAGGGCCCAAGTCAACAGACAGCCACAAGCGGTATCCCTTCCCTTATATGCAACAAATGTTAATCCCAAAAGGTAAAGAAGAAAGGCTAATCCGGAGACAATATATGAATATGTACAGTAAATATACAGTAAAACACAAATACATATGTACACACACACACATATATATATATTATATATATATATACACATGCATACACATATTTAGACATGTATAACTATGCATATATATATATATATATATATATATAATATATATGTGTGTGTGTGTGTGTGTGTGTGTACATATGTATTTGTGTTTTACTGTATATTTACTGTACGTATTCACATACAGGACAATGTTATTTTTATTGTAAATACATATTTTTGGCTGTGAATCTGCAGAGGGCGGCATTGCACAAGCAGTTCACCAGAACTGCTAGTGTAATGCTAAATGCCAACAGCGTATGCTGTTGGCATTCAGCTGTGTCTATCAGAAATGATCTGCTAAGCGGATCATGTTGGACAGACGTTTAATAAATCGGCCCCATTGTGTAACCCATTAACACATCTGAACAAGTCAGAAGACTTGTTTTACCCACAGAAAACCTCTAGATGCATTGTTTCCAATGCAGCAAAGGATTCTGGGTAAATATGCAAATGATGTTCTGCATTGGAAACAATGTATCTGTAATGCTCGTGGGATATTTCTCTATCAGACCAAACTTGGCCAGTAGTCTTCTTATC